>NW_028275166.1:32926779-33228265 GCF_013281855.1 Momordica charantia
ATTGGAGATGGCGAACTCATTTAAAGTAAATACTGACCAGTGAAGACATACCACCGTTTACAACACTATTAAATATTTGACAACAAGATAAATGAAAAAAAAAACAGAAGGCTTTTTCGAAAAGTAATGAAAGGTCAATTTCAATGATGGCCCACCAATCATCACAAAGAAAATAAGATAAATAAAACTTTACCAACTAAGTTTTATCCAACGTTTAACCCAATTTTAAAACTTCCATATAGATCTATTTTTACCGTTTTTTAGTACAACACTTGGGACGAGGGATCATCACAGAGAAAATAAAATAAATAGTTGTTAGTTTTTTAACTGTCCGTGAAAACTTTACCATCTAAGTTTTATCCAACATTTAACTTAATTTTAAAACTTCCAGAGATCTATTTTTACTATTTTTTTTGTAGCGAGGGATCGAACTCACGTCCTTTAAGTTAGATATATACGTTAATTATTGCTATGCTAGCTTTGACTATTTTTATAGTTAAGAGATTTGTTAAGGAAGGTATTAAAAATCAAAACATAAACTTTTGCAGATTTTATAGGGTTTAATGTTTTTTTTCTTTCTTAATCTAATTTTCTTGCATGAGAGCTTAAATATGAAACTTACTCCCATGGAACATCTCCGACGAGCATCCAATCGCCATCTTTATCTTCATAAGTTGGAACAAATTCCGACCCATTGTAGCCCTCTCTCTCACAAAACTTCCCTGCAAAAACATTCAAAAATTACAAGAACTTGTTAATATTTTCATCCTAAAAGACAGATCTCAAGATCTAAAGAACAAAAAAAAAACAAAAAAACAAAAAAAAAACAAAACTTACCTAAAGAGAACTTGAACATGTTCTCCAAAGCTTGAAGAAGCTCAGGATATCCTTCATAGATCTTGAGATCAACTTTCCTCAGAAAAGGAGCTCCATCCATGCTCACTTTTACGAACATCGCCGCCGCCGCCTCATCCTTCTTCTTCGCCGTCTGAAAACAATTCTTCCGGTAAGATCTCACCGGCGGCCACCCCACAACCTGAGCCCTGAATATATAAACATATCATATGTTATTAAAAATGTTTTTTTTTCAAATAAGAGAGATTAATTAAATGGGGGTTTTTTTTGTTTGTTTTTGTTAATTTGTTTTCTTACTTGGTCGGAGGGGGATCGGAGTTGTTGTTTTCTCTTTTGGGTTCCGGCGGTTTATGGTCGTCGGACGGGAGAGATCTTTTGTTGGTGCAGATTCGGGTGATCGGAGAAGTTTGATCGTCCGGCGATGTTCCCGGCAGGCCCAACCGGAGCTCGGTTGCGTCCAAGTTGAGATCTTTCTGGAACGCCATGTTTTTTTTTTAATCTGAAATGAAATGGGTTTCTGGAGATGGGATTTTTCTGTGGGTTTCTGTGATGGATTTTCTCGGGAACCAAACAGAAAGTGCAGAATCGGAGTGGAAAGTGGAAAGTGGGAAGAGAAATGAAATGAAATGCGTGTTGTCCCAAATAACGCTCAAAGGTATTTTATAGAAGCCGATCGAATAGAAAGTGCCATCGCTTCCCACTTCCCTCCCTGGCGCGTGCTTTCCACGCTCTCCACATTATAATATATCATTATTTTAGATTTAATTCTCAAAACAATTATGAAGTTTTCTTAATAATTGTACACAAATTATAGTTTTCTTTTCCTTTCAGATTCGAATTTTATTTGATTATTAAGTCGTATTATTTTATTTTCATACCTAAATTTTGTAGTGTTGTGTTTTAATTTTAACTTTTGACCATTTTATTTTGATTGTCTTTGGATTCTTGATAAAAAAAAGTTATTTTGGTTATTATAATGAATTTAGCTTCAAATTTCTTATATATGTAAACGATCCCAATTTAAATTTTTGTTAGATTTTTGAGAGTGGAAATAAAACAACTTTAATTCCCTTCCTGTTTCTTTAAGAACAAGTAAGAAAAACTTTAAATTTTATAAGATTAGAGTTCGATATTCAAAATAAAACAAATCTTCATTCATTTCTTATTTACTTTCAAAACATGTCATTTTTATTCCTTTCAAGTCAAATTTACCATTGGGCTAGATCCGAAAACTTAAAAAGTTCTTACACTATGGTAAATTCTAAACCTTCCATAACTCACGTGTAGGTTTAAAGTTATTGAATGTATGATAGTAATTTGATCAGTCGCTAGATCCAATACGTGAGCGATTAATACAGACTAGATAGAAATCAAACTATAAGGATATGATCAACCAAAAGAATTAACACGACCCTACTGTTCGACCCCCGTTGAATCACCACGGACCCGAAAGTTGAATTATAAAAAGAATAGAGGAGTGTGGGGCCCCAAGGAGAGTGGGGGAGGGAACATGGGGAGGGCAGGGGGAATCAAATTGGTGGGAGGGTGGGGGCATGGGCAGGTAAGGGTGTTTGGGTAATGAGCTACACAAAATAAAAGGAGGCTGTCTTTGAATTTGAAGGGCAAAAATTAAAGGCTCTTTCTTTTAATCAGACGGCTGAGGATGGAGATTGGTGGTGGCAACTAAAAGGTGATGCATTTGCAGCCGTTGGATGTTGGGGTTGGCCCCACATGGGGTGCTCTTTTTGGGTGAGACAAGCATGGTGGGTGGTACTGGTAATGGTATATTGCCCTTCAAAACTTTTCAAAAACTGCATGCTGTGGTGGTTTGGGGTTGGGGGCAGTCTTCCCATGTGCTCACTTTCACCCTATTAAAAACTCCGCCCGAGTACCGACTATTAAGGGCAGACAGATTTTGAATCTACGTCGTATGGTTATTAAGATGTAGTTGTGTTACGGTGGTTCATTGGACTATTTTTTCTCTCTCTCACATCTCTTGATGTTTCGTAGATAGTGTTATTCCCTCTCGTAGGGTGAGAGTTGAGATTCGGACTTATGGTCTATAAGAAAAGTTACTCATACTTCTCTTTCTCGTTTTATTAGATTTTTTTTTGTTGAAATATCATAATTTAAATAAGATGTGAGATTCGAATTTATAATATGTAAAGAAAGTTACTTCTTTTTGTAGTACAACGTGTGGAGATGGAGAGATTCGAACTGACGACCTTTTGATCGAAGATATATGTCTGAACCGGTTGAACTTATGATTAGGTTGGCTAAAGAAAGTTACTTATAACTCGACAAGTTGAACTATGTCCCATGTATGTTTTAGTAATTGTTAACTTGTTATTTGGATATTCTCTTATTTTTAAGGTTCGGATATTTTGATTTTGTCCCCGCTATCACTTTTTAATTTTTTTAATTTAAACAAAAACAATAAGATGTCTTATTCACAAAATTTCTCTCACTCACTTTCCAAGGGTTGAGTCACTTTTTTAGGATTTAGGTATTTGTTATTGTTGTCTTGACAAAGTTATTTGGTATGGTTCATCTCTCTCTTTAATCTTTTAAATTAGATTAGGTAATTGTAGTTCTTTTTTCCTCGGGGTCAAATTGGTAATTTTATTTACGAAGGGGAAAATTGTAAACTAAAAATATTTACTGGTATACGTCAATTAGCACTGAATTATGCTCGACCGTTTTTTTTTAACTTTAACCGAAGTATTATTTGTGTACATAACTATTTATTTATGTATATATCGTTGGCTTAATATTAGTAATGTGAGGGGAGGGGTGAGAATCATTTCATTTCACTCTAAATTTAAGAACTTAAAGATTAACAATATTTAATTTATCTGTCTAAAAAAAATAATGTATGTCAATCTAATTAATTTAATTCTAAATTACTAATAATATACTTTAAATTTTAAACTTCTTTTTTTTTTTTTTTTTGCAAACATATTGATATGGCTATATGACATAATTTAGACAAAAAAAAGTAAGTTAACCTAACTCATGCTACAATTGCATTGTATAAATAATAAAAATGGCTTTTCATAATTTGAAAGGGCAGCACCCAAAATTTGATTTCATAGTGAAAATAACTAAAAGTCATTGATTATAATTACATTTTTAAAGTAAAGTTTTTTTTAATCTAGTTCTAATCCTAATCTCATACTATTATAGAAAAGTTTGATATATGAAAAATAGTGAATATATAGGATAAATCTTCAATTTCATCATGATTCTATCATGAAACGTCAATATTCTGATTAAAAATTCGATGAAAACAACAAAATTAATATATCATATATTATATTTTGTTATTTATGTATAACTAATTAAATATTGTCAATGCCCATGGAATCAAAACATTACTCTTTTTCCCTATAATTGCTGCAAAATTTAAGCCGGATATTTAGTACTAATTATTAATAACATTTGTTTTCCAGTATTCTCTATGATAAATTATAATTCTTGTTGTTTTCTTTTTCGACAATAATTATCGTTATTATTATTATGAAAATAATTATGAATTTTAAAACGACAATCATAGCCTGATTTGATTACGATTTTATTTTGTTACAGAAAGATATTAAAAATTCTACTTTGAATTGTTTTGTTTTTAAAAATTAAGTTTACTCGCCAACAATTTCTTTACTTTTTTCTCAAAAAAGTTATAATAAAATTTTAAAGAGTAGTTTCTAAAATTAATTGTTTATAATTGTTATTTTAAAATTTTTACTAAGATTTCAAGAATGTTTCTAGAAAGAGTAAAGTAAAAAAGAATGACATGAAAGGGTTTGAATGATAGATTAAAATGAAAAATTGAAAATGATTCTTTATGTTACCTTACATTTTAATTGAAAATATTTTATTTCAAAAGAGTAAGTTTTTTGGGACTTAGGTGTCATTTTCAAAAATAATTTGTTTTGAAGAAAAAATAAAATTTTTTAATGCAAAAGCTCATTTGATAAGATAATTTCTATTTTTTTTTCTTTTCAAATTTATATTTAAAATGGAGGGCGTGCGGGTAATGGGCCAAACAAGAATGGAACATAAAGGGCCCACAACATTATTAGACCTTTTTTTACACAATAATTCAGCCCATACACCCCCAACCACGTGGGCCCTCTCCAACCTCCATAATATTTATTTAAGCGGAAAATTTTCATTCTTTTCACCTCCTTACTTTTAACTTTTAACTTTCTAAACTTTAATAAACGGTAAAATTAACGGTACCAATCAATTTCTTTTTTCTTGAGTTTAAAAGGGAGTGGAGGCGAACACCTTTAAGAAACGTTAGAATAATGTGTTCACTAATTGAGTTATATTGTCAATATGTTAAGTGTACGTCTTTTTGTGGGTACTAATTCTTTTGGTTTTGTGGGATACTTTATAAATAAGGTTTAAAATTATGTTGTCGAGTTTGAGCTTTTTGTTTTAATTTTTTACTATTGATTTTTTTTACTATGATGGAGTATTTTTGTGATTGGATTTGAGCATTTTTTAGCTTGATATTCTAATTGGTTTGTTTGTTAGATTTTGCTTGATTTATTTGTTTTTATAAGTTTTTTTTAAATATATTAATTTTACCACTTATTCAAATTCAAGTTCTAAGTGTGGAAGTAACTTTAGAAAATGAAGAATCTATTTCCATCTTTATCACAATTCAAAATTCGAATTTTGTTGTCAACTTAAACATAATCCAACTGGGTAAGACACCTATTTTCAACCAATAAGTTGTGAGTTCGAATCACAACTCCACGTGTTGTACTAGAAATATTTATGATCTAAATAATAGAAATTTTGAAAATAACATATAATAAAAATTTTATTATAATTCTACAAAATATATAGGAAACTAAAATCACATAAATAATATTTCTATTTCGATTGAGTTTTTGGCTTAAACAAAAGTGAAACTAACCCAAAATCATAATTCCCCAGTAAATAAGTATTAAAGAAATTGAGAGGAGAGAGAGAGAGAGAGAGCAAAACGACAGTGGATTGGGAAAAATTTTTTGTGAAAGAGTACAGTACGGAAGAGGGGTCCGTCGAGGAAGGAAAACGACGGGGGAAAGAGAAATAACTATCAGAATTAAATTAACAGTGGTTTGGATCACCCGCGGGTGACCGTGACCCAAAAGTTATACCCCCGTAACCATCACACCATTAAATTCCCATACGTGTGGTGTCTCTCATCTCACTTCTCAATTCTCCCAAAAAAAATAAAAATAAAAATAAATAATTTCTATCAAAAGTGTGGGCCCTTTTCGTCCACCGGGTCCCACCACACGAAGGATGGCATCTGTGAGTTGGCATTGGTTGCTTACCTGGCATTGGGTCCCACCGATGCTTTTTATATTTTGCTAAGTAAATTTAATTGGAGAATAATACACTTCTTTGTCTGCCATCCTAAACACATCCCATCCACCATAACATAACATAACATAACATAACATAACATAACCATAACATCATCATCATCGTTATAGACTAATTATCAAGTCTTGACGATTGGATTTACTAAACATGATCGTCAATATTTATAGACTAATTTTTAAATTTAACCTTATATTTCAAATCTTTGGTTAATCCATCCTTTATTATTATTATTTCTTTGGCAAAACAAAGATAGATGATTGAGACTAAAAATTATAGCAGTGAGATGACTTAATATTGATTTTTGTAAAGAATTTATAAATCATAAACGAGATTTTAAAATTTTTTAGGGAAGACCATTAAATAATATCTAAAAGAATAAGAAGCAAGGTATAAATATGAAAATTTAGCAACCATAATATGATGTTAACAAACCAATTATTAAATTGAATAGTAACAAATAAATTGATATGTTGTTGTCGTGGCTAAAAAAGTTACAATACAGTGTTAATTACCAAATTAAATTTAGTTCAATTGATTAAGACATGTATTATCGATCAAAAGATAACCTCAACGCTCATCCACGTAATTTTTTAACTAAAAATAAAGAAAGAAAGAGATAAACATCATATTTCTGTCACTTATATTTAGTCATATCAATTCAAAAGCTGTAGTGGGTCGTACAATAATAAGTTAATTAGTCATGTTATTGTAGAATATAGATAATAACAATTTGTATTTTTTAAATAAAATAATAACAATTTGTACTACTATAGTACTAGGTAAATTTTCCATCATGTCCTTTACCAAAAAAAAAAAAAAAAAAGTTCCATCGTGTGGGAATTGACATGGTGCCCACCTCAATTTTAATTTCATATATACGAATTTATACGATGTCTCAATTCTCATGTCAATTTTCACATGATGTCGAGTCGATTTAATATTACTATTTAGAGGATGTTTGCCCTTCTATAGTTTTGATAGGTCGTAAGGTTAAAATTTTTTTTTGTGTAGAATATGTATTTGAATTTAACAAATGAATAGGTCTTATGAAACACTTTTTTTTAACACATAAAATTATATCTCAGTGAAATGAATAAGATGACATCTATATTGAGAATGGAGCTAGATTGCTAAAAATCAAATAGAATAATTTGTACGCGTATTATTAAAGATAATGGTATAATTTTAGAATCGTTTGATAACTATTTCGTTTTTGGGTGTTCTCTTTTTTAGAATAAAGTTTTGTATAATTTCGTTGGTGGGTTTTTTGCATTTATTGAAATCTATACTATATTAAAAAGGTAGGATGTAGGAAAAACATTTTTTGACACTTTTGCCATTTACTAAATTTACAAATTTACAAATTACGCCATTAATATATTATTACAAATATTAAATTAATTATTAATTATCAATACTATAAATGCATGGAATATAAAAGGTTAGAATGCAAAAAGTTTTCCAACAACGTAAAATTAATTTTCTCTTTAATTAAAATTCATACTAGAATTTCAAGAGTTTTAGAATTTGAAAAGCTTTTGTAACATTTTATCCTCTACTATTATAAAAATAGGATTTCTTCTACATGTTTTTCACAAGTTTCAATACTTTTTTATTCTTAGTTCCTTGAAACATCTCTCAAAGATGATTCAATCTTGAAAACATCTTGAGATATTTGTGACATATTCATCAAGTTGCAAGAGAGGCATATGTTGAATCTACATATCTCAAATACTAGGTTTGTGACATTACCATTCCATAATTTTACAAAGTTGAATAATAGTATCTATCAAGCAATCTGAGCATATTTACTCTAAAAGATGAGTGTATAGTAAGTACTTGGATTTTTTTTGTTACTATTGTTATTTTTCTAATTAGTGTGTTTTTTATTTGGAATGTTTCTTTTTTTAACAATTTTATTTAGTTTAGGATTTGGATTTTTTTTTTGTTACTAATGTTTTTTATTGTTTAGTGTATTTTTTTATTTGGAATGTTTTTTTTAGCAATTTTATTTAGAATATTTGTTTAAAATATAGATAATTACAAGCTCATGTTCCTATTGTTGAAAAAGAAAACAATCATAGAAGTCAATATATAAAAAAAATGTTTAATTAATAAATTAATTATAAACAATAATTTGTATAGAATCGTAAAAGGTGGAATATAAAACTCTTGGTCATTTTATTTTCTAATAATAATTTGAAGAATTTTTCTTTAATAATTTTAATTATAATATAAAATTAAATCAATAAAATAATTTATATTTAGCTAAAAAATTCAACATATATAACAAAATGTCAGCCATAAACAAATATTTAATAAACAAACAAAATATTAAAAAAATAAAATAAAGGACCAAATAATTCAAAAATAAAAATATTAAAATACCTATTTACTTTTTTATTAATATATAATTTTTTCCTTTACTTTTAATTTATTTATTTACAAAATATATCATTAACAATTAATTATAAATAGTATATTTAAAAAATAATTATAAATAACACATTTTATTATTAGTAATTAGCTGTCAATAATAATAAATATATATATAAATTAATCTTAATTATTTTTAAAAATAATTATACTAAAATATTTTACGTGAAATTATATAAAATTTAAGTTACCTTATAATTAAAAAAAATTTATACGTGCATTGCACGTGGTAATACACTAGTATATTTAAATTTCATTAAGAAAAGAAAAAACAAAACAAAGTTTTGGGAACTACTTACTTTATTTTCAAAATTTAGCATATATTTTGAAAACATTTATAAAAACAATATAACAAAAAACAAATAACATCAGTAACGTTTCTGAACTTAATTTTCTTAGAACATAAAACAAAAAACGAAATCGTTATCAAACAAAGCATAAATCATTCTTTGAATTTTGATTTATGATTTTATTTAGTTTATACCATTAGTGTTTTATAAAAAAAAATAAAAATTATAACATAACCGGCATGGTATTGGTAAATATTGTTGGTTGATTTAACATGACGTGACAAATTAGTGACACACTAATACCATCAAAATTTTTTAACCTATTTTAAAAAGAATGATTAAATTAATTGAGACTCAATTGATGTGATGAGAAAAGTACACATATTGAGAACAACAGTTGGATCTAATTAATTGCCAAAAGCACGAAGGAATTTTCTATCATTTGAACAAATCAAAACATCTTTCACATATTTAGTATCATGTTCATTTTGAAATGAAAGTTCAATGTCAATACATATTTAATGTATATAACCAAATAATTTTTTTTCCTAAATTCATACATGCATTTTCATTAATGGTTCACATGGGCATTGTCCCCTATCTTAATTTTTTTTAGTTGGATCCAAAACTAGGTGACATGCCAACATGTCCAACCCACTCTTTGTTTGGATAATTTTGGTATCCCCATTATTATTATTGTAGACATTAAAAAAAAAATTCTTATTGATTTAAATAATTGGTTGATTTTGTTAATTGTAGAAAAATTCGCAATGGGTATAGTAATTATAAAATGTTACGCTTTTTTTTGGGTGATTTATAATTAGGACCGATTCTGGTTAATTAATATGGTAATCAATCAATTGGATTACATTATAAATATTCATTTTGATCAACTTTTTAAAAAGCCATCATTTTGTACTTTTTTCTTTCAAAATTTCAATACCCAACTTCTGAAACTCTTTAATATAAAATCATTGTTATATTTTAAGAAATATACTGGATAGTATCGTGTTGAAATTATAATAGAAAAAAAAAGATTGAAAATAAAATTAAATGACTAAAATGGTCAATTTTCAAAAATATATAGACTAAAATGAACATTTTGAAAGCCGTGAACTGAATCAAGTGGTGGATTTTCTTGAAAAAAAAAAAAAAGTCTTACATTGCGTTATTCTTTTGTTGGTCATCCAAGTTTTCCCTCTGCCTCAGTGGCCTTCTTGAAGAGAAAAATTTGTCTTCTATTGCCCAAGTGCCTACTTCTATTTAATGATTAATTATATTTTTTTTTTAGAATATTTTGAAAATCATGGATCAAAGTAAAATTATAGAGACAAAAATAATATTTTAATAAAAACTAAATACATTGGATAAAATATTGAAAAAATAAATGGTTGCGTTCCATTTAGATTCCCGATCTTGCATCTGTTTCGCACGAATGTCTCCGAAGTTTGACTTTTGACTATAAGGTGGGTCCCACTAACCGACATGTCATTTAATGAATGAATTTTCCAGGATCCAACAGCCTTAAGTCGGTGAGACTGACCGTTAATAATATAACCGTATGGTTAAATTTATTTTTACTTTTGAAGAAAAATGGTATTTATAATTTTATTTTATATTGTGTCGGTTATATAACTAATTTTAAGTCCCATCGTGTGTAAATATCTTGGAAGATTCCTAGGTATGTGGTATTGTACGTTGTGTCACGACATGGTATACAGGTTTGTTAAGATAAAATATTTGAAAGTTTGAAGATGTTGAATTGTTCATCTCTCTAGCTAGGAGATAAGATTTGTATCTCATAATTTGAAAGTGGAATATTTACTGCGTACGAAAAGAGGAAAGAACTCGCTAACGCATGCACTGGAGAAAAGTGTCTCTTATAGAAGGATTTGAGACTTGGAAATGAGTCTTCTTTCTCGATTTGACCTTGATGTAGTTATAAGTAATTTTCGATTTTCTTAGAGTTTGGTTGGTAACGTTTTTCCATGTTTTCGATATAAAATGAAAATAATCAGAACAATATTTGGTAATTTTTTATTGAGAAGAGAAAAGAGAAAAAAAAACATCTTTACTGATTTTAACTTTTAAAATTAAATATTAAAAAAGTATAGGTTTAGGTTCCCAACCCTAGTGTGGGTTCTCTTGCACGTATTTAAAAAAAAAAATCTAGAGTTTAAAATGAAATTAAGAGGAAAGTACACCATGTAAATTACAATTATCAAATCGACCTTATTGTTGAGTTCTCTGGCACGTACATATTTAAAAAAAAATCTAGAGTTTAAAATTAAATGAAGAGTAAAGTTCACCAAGTAAATTATTTCCAATGCATAAGTTCTATTGTACATAATATATCTTTGAAATTTCCTAATTTGTAGCATTAGACACATATATATATGCCCCAACAATGGCTAAAATAAAATGTTTGAAAATTGAGCACTACAACAAAACATTTGAAACTTAAAGGTAATATTAAAAAAACAAAATACAAATACGAGGTAGTTTAGTTTATAGAATAAAATTGAATTTGAACTTAGATAATTAAATTTAGAAATGATTTTTAAAAAATTCAAAATTTTCTTTGAAGATAATATTAAAATTTTACTATAATTTATGAAGTCTCAAAGTCTATTATATTCTCGTTCTTATATATATAAAAGATGATTTTAGTAATTACCAAACATTGCTCAAGTGCTTTACTAATGAGTTTAATTAGCATAATATTTTTAGAATGGTAAAAAGTCATTTTTACCAATTAAAAGTAAATTTTCCAAAATCATTTTGATATTTAGTTAACAAAAAATGTTATTTATATTACTTTTTAATAAAAATATTATTTAGATGAATATATATATATATATATATATATATATATATATACACAATTTAATCTGCATTCCTATTTAAATTTTTTTTAATTCGTGCTAATATCAATAATTGAGAATTGTGTTTCCCAAGGTGAAACTCTTTGTTTTTTTTAAACAACAACAATAATAATTTTTTTTTGTTGAGAAATAATGTCCTGTTTGTTTATTACACTTATATTTAATTTAAAATTTTATTTTGATACACTCCGTTCAAATATTCTATTTTATTTGATTAGTACAATAAAATGTAGGGTGAATGTTCGAATACATGACATTTTTTTCATGCAATACATGTCTTGTCTTAACCATTTGAGTAGATGTCTTTGCATAATTTTTTTTTAATTATTTACGATTAATTTTTCATTAATCATTTAACAAAAATTCACATCTTCTAAGAACTCAATACCTAATTTTTCTTATTTCTTTTTAGTGAGATGGATAGAAACTCGAACTTCCAATATTAGGGATACCATTAATGTCTTAACAAGTTCAACAATGCTTAGACTTTGACACACATGTATATATATTTTAGTATAGATTGAAATATTAATTAATTATGTAAAGAAAAAAAAGATTTTTTTTTGGTTTTTATTTTATATAAACAGAAGACGTGTTTATGTTATGTATACACGGGACTAGATTAAATTTTATTATCATTATATATATTTTTTATTTGGTTAAAAGGGAGACTGTGAAAATGTTGAACAATTTTAGTAAAAAAAAGATAAATTAATTCAATTCATATGACGAAGGACACATTCATTAAATGTACTATAATTATAAAACATAATTAAATTAAATTAAAGTAGAAGCATTTGTCCCATAATTATTAAGGCACCTTCAAAGAACACCTACTACAATTTGAGGGAATTTCTATTATAACAAATTTATAATTTAAGGTTTACAATATTAATTATTTCAAAAATTCATTTATTAGCCCTATGATTTGTGAGAATGTAATGAGTAATATTAATAAGGTTCATGTTGATGAAGACAATAATTCAATTTGAAATAGAAAAAAAATTATAGGTGAGTTGATAATTATTCTTATAGGGATGGCCCCACACATAATTAATCAGGAGAATTGCAAAATTAGAATAAAGATACAATATTGTAAAACATTAAAAAAATTAGACGATGAAAAATAATTCTTCTCCGTTATTTTCATGGGAAATTGGGATTTTTGACCCCTTTCAATAACCACTTTGGACTTTTGACCCCCTTTTGACTTTTACCTATTTATGACCCTTCCAGCTCAGATTTCTGACCCCTTCCCTTATTTTGCTTTGTAAAATTACCAAGTTACCCTCAATTTAAAAAAAGAAATCAAACCCAGCCCTCCCCTCCTTTCCCTCCCTGTCTCGGTCCTTCCCCTCCCTCATTCACTATCTCATTGTCCATCCCAGTCTTCATCCCGGTCTCTCCCTCACAACCAGAAAGTTCATCTCCGTCGTTTCTTCTTCGTCTCCCTCACTTCGTCTCTATCAGAGCTTTCCCCCTTCCCTAATTGAGGTAATTTTTCTTTCGAACTCGCGATCTTATTGTGAATGATTTCAACCTTCGGCTCTATCTGAAGTAGCCAAGGTTATTATGAAGTTTGATTTATTGTTGCTTCCATTGTTTTGTTTTAATTTTTGACTTTCAGGGTTCCATCTCGGCTTTAAGCCCGGTGGATTTAGGACCAGGATGAAACCCTGAAAGTCCATTCCAGAAGGATGGACTTTCTGGATTCCATCTCGGGCCTCGTCCCGGTCCATTTCGAACCGGGATGAGTCCCAAGATGGATTCCAGAAGGATGGTCTTTCTGGATACCATCTCGGTCTTCATCCCGGTCTATTTCGAACCGGGATGAGGCCCGAGATGGATTCCAGAAGGATGGTCTTTATGGATACCATCTCGGGGTATCCAGAAAGTCAAAAATTAAAACAAAACAATGGAAGCAACAATAAATCAAACTTCATAATAACCTTGGCTACTTCAAATAGAGCCGAAGGTTGAAATCATTCACACCCACGCAAAGAACGAAGAAAAAAAAGGTAGAAAATCATTCACAATAAGATCGCGAGTTCGAAAGAAAAATTACCTCAATTAGGGAAGGGGGAAAGCTCTGATAGAGACGAAGTGAGGGAGACGAAGAAGAAACGACGGAGATGAACTTTCTGGTTGTGAGGGAGAGACCGGGATGAAGACTGGGATGGACAACAAGATAGTGGATGAGGGAGGGGAACGACCGAGACAGTGAGGGAAAGGAGGGGAGGACTGGGTTTGATTTCTTTTTTTAAATTGAGGGTAACTTGGTAATTTTACAAAGCAAAATAAGGGGATGAATCAGAAATCTGAGGTGGAAGGGTCATTAAATAGGTAAAAATCAAAAGGGGATCAAAAGTCCAAAGTGGTTATTGAAAGGGATCAAAAATCCCAATTTCCCTATTTTCATTTGATGAGAATGAACATGTTTATTTAAAAATTAAGTTATTTTTATATTTACGAATGTTTCCTTTTATTACCTACTTCTGTTCACTAATCTAGCAAATATTAAATTGATTTGAAGTTTTCATTTTAATTTATCCATCCTTGGGAATTACTAGTCATATATGGTTAAATTTAAAAACCAGTCTCCAATATTTTCGATATTTTCAATTTTTTTTCTTTTAAAACTTTTAACTATTGTCTCTAGTGGGAACTTGAGCATAATAAAAAAAAAAAAGTAAAATTTAATTGGTCAAGGTATTAAAACTTTATTTTTTTTTTTAAAAACCTTCCATCTATCAATGAGTATTTGATGTGGCATTGAAATATTTTTTTTAGTTCAACAAGGGTGATTGATCGTCAAGATGATAATATAGTTATGTTTACACATTAACGCTCATGATTTTATTTTTAGTTTCAAACAAAAAAATGTCTTATGTGAATGGACTTTGGCCGCATTACTAACATTTCCTTCCTTGAACATCGTCTCCTCAAATAATCATTTCTCGGTCCAATTCTCCTCCTCCCTAGAATCTACCGCCTGTTTGATAAAGCTCAACCACAAATCACACCATGATTATATATCTTCCAAGACCCACAATTTATTTGTTCGATGCCTAATGATTCGATATAGTTAATTATGTTAGTTAGGGCATGACTTTCAACTTTACTTTTAGTTTCACTCAAAATATCATTTCATGTCAATAGAGATGTTATCATTTACTTATGTACGTCAATGATTTTCTCTTGATCATCCCGTTGATGTGTAATTTTGATCGTATTACACCTAAAAAGGAAAAATTTTGATATGTGAAATTAAGATATATTTTTTCCCATTTTGTGGAGAGGGAAAAGGGAGATGGACCCATGCTTGTTAAATGGAATATCTTTATTTAAAGAGAGAGATTTAGGTTCCTTGAATGGTGACCATTAATGGTGGGTGAGAGTAAAAGAATTGACAAGATGGTAATGGCAGCTTGTGGATTTGCAGAGGTTATCCCATCATCATCTTCTTCTTCTTCTTCCCCCAAACATTTTTAAACCTTATCCTCTCTTCTTTAAAGGAACCCCAATGCCTACTTATCATATCATCAATATCTTCTCATTATTTAACAAAAAAAAAAAAAAAAAAAACCCAAATTCCCAACATTTTTAATTACTTTTTCTTTCTTTATTAATATGTAATGGGCATTTATTTACACATTATTTTTTATCTTTCAAATGTTTTTCTTTGAGAAAGGATCAAATTTTTACTACAAACTTACTATTTCATCCGATTTAATTTCAAAGTTGTATAAGTGTTGCAATTTTCATCTAATTCTAAAAAGTGGGGCAATTTTTATCCTGTAAACTTTCAAATGTTTTTCTTTTGGAATGATTTTTTTTTGTTTAAAGCTGCAAGTTTTGATAGAGCTATTTATTAATCTATTTTGTCCACTAATCAGCTTAATTTTGTGCGAAATTTGATTATTAGTTGGTTTTTTTTTGGAGTCTTTTATTATTATTATTATTTTTTAAATTAGTGGACGAATTAGCAAAAATGGAATAAATGGTAAAAATTGTAATACTCATCTAAGTTCAAGTTTATAGCCCAATTTGATGAAATGGTGAAGATTGATATAACTTCGATAACGTTTAAGGTAAAAATTGATTTCCCTCCTTTTTTTCTTCCGTCCTCCAACTTTTAAAGATATTTTTTTAATACTTTGTTTTAGTCTTTATACTTTATATATATATATATAAAATTAAATTTTATATTTTATGGCATGTGTCTTTTTTATGACCTATAATAGCATCGGCTAATTAGATCGGTTCATGTAGAGGTTGATCCTAAACTCATTAAACCCACGAGAAGAAGGTTCATATAAAACTCACTAAGACTATGAATAGAGGGAGTGACAACATTTGGGTCATTCAAAAGATTTAGAGTCATCAGAGTATTTAGAAACATCTACAAGTATTCAGAATCATCTACAAGAATCATCCACAAGCTACAAGTCAAATACTCTATCAAGCTGCATAGCTAGAGAACCTCGTATAGCTGCAAGTCAAATAACTTCATCAAACTACATAATCGAAGTATTTAACAAGCAAGAAGTCGAATATGTCAATCTTATTCATTCAACAACAAGTCAGCCCTCAAATCAAAATTTGTGTTTGAGTAAACACTATTAGATTGTATATTAGAGATTATAACACTCATACCTAAAATACAAATAGTTCATTTATTTCGAGTTTATGAAATTTCTTGTCAAGAATCTTAAATTAAAATATCTCAATTAGTAAATACTAAAACTACGAATTAATTAATTAATTTTTAATTTAAAAATCTTAAACGGCAATGAAAATAATAGACAAATAATACAGTGTTGGAGATTAACAAACAAATCTAGAAAGGGGAGTTTCCAACAGGCCTTTGCTATTGTCTTCCCCACAATCATTCCCCAAAACGACGTCACTCGTGACATCATTTCCCAAAAAGCCCCCAAACTCTCCAATCCAACAAACTGCTCACGTGGCATCATCTCCGCCGTCCAAAATATCTCTGACGCAATCATGCGATTCGCGTGAGGCGAGAGCACAACATACACAAGCACACATTCCCTTTTTTTTTTTGAAAAACTTTTTGGTCCAGAAGAAAAAAGTAAAAATTTTGAAAAATAGCATTATTTTTTGTTGCATATGGAAGAATGGAGGGCTAACTTTCTAATTTTGAACTTAACATCATTTTTTTTTTGTGCAAAATTTTAACCTATTCTTAGTTTTAATTTTTCTTATGCTATTACCATTGTTACCGTGCATGATAATTTTTTATTTGAGTCGCAACGAGCTAATATTTTTTAGGCTAAGTAAGATAATGTTTAATATATGAGTCAATTTTTAATTTAATCCTTAATTTTATAAAATTCTCAATTTTACTTTTATTGAGTTTGAAGTACATCTACACATGTTGTTGTATTAAAAAAATACAACTAAAATTATATCCGTTCATGAATAAAATTTGACCCACCAATTAACAAAATCTATTTTTATTTTGAGTGGTATGTACTCTATGTAGCATACTCAAGGTCCAAACATATTAATTAGGACTGAGAATTGGTTGACGGTTTACGAATTGACGCTGTTGATTCGATTGGTTAGTTTGTTGGGAAATTGACAGTGCTATTTTTTTTTTTCAATTCTGTTTTTTTAATTTATTCCCATATTTTTCATTAATTCTATTTACTTTCTCTTGTATATACTATTTTTCATTATTGTTTAAAGTTTAAATTATATTTCATGTAATGAGACATTTTAGACCAAGCAAACCTAATATCTCAAACCATAAAAATAAAATTAAAAAATAAAAAATAAATTTAATAGGTATATTATTGTCGGTCGGTCAGAATTTGGGGGTGCATGACCGCCAACCGACCAACTTGTTGGTTCTGAAAAATCAGAACCAAGAATGAAATCGACAGATCAAGGAATCAACCTACCAACGTCGATTTCGATGTCCTAGTCGATCGGATCGATTTTTTTGAATCTCTTTACTCACTCCTAATATTAATAAATCACTTGTTTATTGATACATCATAGCTTTATTCTAACAAAATTTAAAGGTTTGTTTTTAAATAATAATAAAACTTTTGAAAAAGAGCTCCCAAAGCAAAAGGTTCACACTTTCTTTAAAAGAAGTTTAAGTGTTATTTCTCGACATATTAAAAATCCAAAATCGTCCTTTGGACATAAATTCAACGCCAGTTTTGCAAAACGAAAAAAAGGGGTCAATTTCGCAGTGCATAATATAACATCCGAGCCCCAAATCTCCGTTCGTTGGTTCTCCAAATTTGTCGATCTCAGCAATTTGTGAAGAAAATAGGAAAAACAGTGGAAATCTGTGAGGAATTCGAAGAATATGAGCGGCGTAGTGATGGAATCGGAGCGCGGTGAGGAGTACAGAGGGACGATGATCAATTTCGAGCAGACGGAGCTCCGGCTCGGATTGCCCGGCGGCGGTGGAGGAAGCGACGACGGCGAAATCCTCGCCGGAAAAAGTGGTTCTGCGAAGAGAGGATTTCTGGAAACTGTGGATTTGAAGCTTAATTTGTCTTCTTCAATGGGGACCGTGAAGGAGGAGGCCACCAAATTGGAACACAAGACTTCTGCAAAACCTCCATCCAAGTAAATTTCTCTCTCTATAAAATTAATTAATTAATTACCAAAATTGGATTTTTCTTAATACAACGAGTGGAGGTGGTGGGACCGGATATATATCAATCATTGTTGAACTGTGCTCGTTTTTTACTATCACCGAATTTGAATTATTAAAATAGAATTAGGATTAAATGAATGATTAAAACCATATTGGATGATTTTTCTTTTTCTTGTATGGTTAACTATTTTAAACCGATTAAGGAATTTTATTTCAGGTTCTCGATTCTTTTTAAATTTTATTTTATTTTGATTTTAAACTTTTGAAAGTATTCAATAATCGTTTACTAATATAAATACTTATTTGTTTGTTAGTTAAATAAAAGTAAAATAAGGATCAGAATGTTTATTGTTTTTTAAATCAAAGCCTAGGTTAACAATTTTGTAAGTTCACATATCAAAATTAATGTTATAAAAGTTCAAGAATCAAAATAAAATATACCTAAAAGTTTCGTTACTAAAATTGAAGTGGAACATTATAATAGTAGAAATGCATAAAGAAAATGTCGTAAGACCTCTACTTAAATATCGTAAATATGTATGAACAATTTAGGATATGAACAAAATGTTTAAAAGCACGGAATAGAAAAGTTTTGAATTTAAACTTTATTACATTCCAATAACATTTTTCACAATGGAGATTAAAATGTACAAATTCTTAATTACAAAAACTAAATTGTTATATACTACCGTCTAGATACAAAAAATGATTTTTAACCTTTGATATGAATTCATTTTTTTCCTGAACTTTTGCATATTTGAATAAATAAGAGTGTTATTTTTTTGTTTATATCCATATAAAAAATTCTAATTTTTACATATTATTGATATCAAATATTAGTGACCGTTCTTCATGGCTTGTAGATTTCAAATCTCATTCTCCTTATTTTACCAAACATTTTCATGCTTTATTTTCACTTTACCTTTTTAAAAAAGTAAAAGATGGTTAATATTTAAATAATGAAAATTGAAGAGAATTATTAATTATGATGATTCATGAGGACTTTTTGGGAATACGAGTGTAAGTTAAGCTGACCTTGAAACAAAGTTTTCAGTATTTTCAATGGTTTGGTTGATTGGTTGTCGGGAAAATGAAGGAAAATTACAAAACATCAGGAATCTCACTTTTCTCACCAACCAAACAATTCTTAAAGTATAACAAAAAGATGCACACTCCAAAAATAGAAATAGTTTTTAAGTATTTACTTTTTTTTTTTAATTCAATAAGAATATATAACTTGATTTAAGTAATAAACAGAATAAAGAAAAATTATTGATTGCTTTGCTTCTACAAACCTTCATTTCTTTGAAGGAAAAAAAAAGAGAGAGGTTTTAAATCATATTTCGTTCTTTTCACACTTTTTTATTTTAGTTCCAAAACTTTTAAATAATATTTTATTTTAATCATATAAAAAATTTATTCTGGTCCTTGCATTATTTGTTCAACATAAATTGCAACTTGATTTAATAAACCAATCAATTTGATTCTAATTTAATTATTTTATATTTCCGTTAAGTTTTAAAGATATTTGAGAGAAAAATGGTAGATTTTGAAAATAATGGGGGGTTTTCCTCTATTTAAAAATCAATAATTTTATTATGTAGTTAAGTAAAAATTTGGGTTAATATTATTTTTTTTTGTTTGATGAATTATTTATAGAGCCCAAGTAGTGGGTTGGCCACCGGTGAGATCATCAAGGAAAAATTTGGTAGCGCAGAGGAACGGCGGCGACGAAGGCGGCGGCGCGTCGTTCGTAAAAGTCAGCATGGACGGCGCGCCTTATTTACGGAAGGTGGACTTGAAACTATACAGCAGCTACAAGGATCTCTCTCACGCGCTTGCCCAAATGTTTAGCTCTTTCACCATTGGTAATTTCTTTCTGTCCTATTTTCTTTTAATTTCTAAAATGGATTTTTAGTAAATTAATCAATCGCCTAATTATTCTTTTTTTTTTTGTGGGTAATTAAGAAAATTTGAAGAGGGTTCTAAACCCAAACTTTTGAAAAAAGTTTATAATTATAGGTACTTTGATCGACAGAGAATTCGTGTGATCCACCAGAAAGTTGAGATTTTGTTAATGAAACTTTCACTAATACATTCCTTATTTGATATAAAACACAGGTTTAAATACTATTTTGGTATTGTGCTCACAAAATGTTCATTTTGGTGTTTATACTTTTGAATTTTGTTCACTTAAAATCCTTAGGCTTTCAAAGGTTCACATACTTTTAAAAATCTAGTGATCTCAATTTATATTGGTAGCCCTGTTTACAAAATTTTATAGAAATCATTTAATACAAATTTATGGCTACATTTCAAATTTAGTGAGTAAAGTGTGACGTTAAAATTTTGATCGAAATAAATGAGATAAAAATGAAAATTAAAGAATTAAAATGATGATCATTTTTTAAAAATACATGGAACAAAATGAATGTTTTGAGAGTACACAAAAACTAAAATAAATAAAAGTTGAAAATATAAAGACAAATATAAATATTTTGAAAGCATATACACTAAAATGGAAAAAAATAAATGCAAGAACTATTACATGAGTACTAAAGGTTTATAATTACCTTATACATATTCTCTAAAAATTGAGATGAAGGCAGGAAAATGGATGGGTTTTAATGGGAAAATTTTGGTGTTTGGATGGCAGGAAAGTGCGACTCAGAAGGAATAATGAAGGATTTCATGAACCAAACAAAATTGGCAGACCTTTTGAATAGCTCTGAATACGTACCCACTTATGAAGACAAAGATGGAGATTGGATGCTTGTAGGCGATGTGCCATGGGAGTAAGCTCTCTCTCTCTTTAATTTAAATCACGACGACGTTGACTCGTGATTTTAATAACGCTCTATACAACCAAATACATTATAGTTGTACTTAGTTGGTGCATTTCATGATTTGTAAAAGTCAGTATGAAGTATACGTATTCACTATTTTATATCGTCTCGTTAATTATTTGACAGGATGTTTGTTGATTCATGCAAACGTTTGAGGATCATGAAAGGGTCTGAAGCCATTGGACTTGGTAAATCATCCATCTCTAATTCTTTGTTAAAATTTTTAATGTGGTTTAAAGAAGGAGAGAAACTAATTAACAATGAGCTTCTGTTAATATATAAGTTTAATTTTTGGAGTTTCTTTTTAAAATCTTTTGAATTATTTAATCATGAACAGCACCAAGAGCAGTGGAGAAGTGCAAAAACAGAAGCTGAGGTGCTGCATGCATTGATAAAAATTTGTTTGATATGTACCATTTTTCATTTTCATTTTCTAATTAATATATATATTAAGGTTGAGGTTGAAATTGTAAGAACAGATAAATTTAGTATTAGCATAATTAAGTGGTTTGTCCAATTTTTATTTGAACAAGTGATGTTCACGACCTTGTATTGGATATTCCTTTTTGTTTTGCCCATTTTGTTTACTCTTATGATTTCCTTGTCCTAAATTTTGCATCCAATCTCCAAATATATTATAATTATTTCCAGTTTTAGAAAATAAATATTTTCATGAATATAATATATTGATACTCCAACTTTTATCTTTCATGGTATTTATATGAGATTGCTCTCGAGAGAGTCTGACTTATATTAGTTGATCTATGACTCATATTTCGTCTTTTGTTTGTTTTGAGAAATATATCGATCAATTTTGATTCTTTCTTTTACTATTGATTATTCTTTTCTAATTGTGATGTATGAATCTGGAGGCTTTAGGCATATAAATCATGTTCCTGGATTAAGAAAATTTATAAAAGCTCTATTTGCCTTAGCTATTATATAAGTCTCTTCCTTTTTATCGACTCCTTTTTGTTCCGTTCCATTAAAATATGGCCATTTCATGGGTCTCTTTTTTTTTTCTTTTCTTTTCATTTTCATGATTTAGCTTCACAAATCTCAACATACTTGTAACTTGTAAGACCAAATTTCAATGCAAATAGTAATCTCAATTCAATGTGAAGTTTAATATGATAGGTTACGTCACACATGAATGGATCAATGAAGATATAAATACAATAATTTTCTAGATAACATATAATCCAAAGCAGGGTTTGGGAATCCATGGTTTCAAAGAGGAATAAGTGGGTAAATTATCCTTCAAGCATAGAGGATTGTTGCGCCTCTGCTTAATAGCGAGAGGGACGAGTGCAAGTGCACACTGTCACAAGTAATAATCTGGAAATATTCCAAGTCCGTCTCCACAGGGACTAGTTTTCTTTTAAAATTAATTTTGCAAATTGTTGGAATGAGCAATCAGGTTTGTGATAAAAATTGGTGAGATTGGTTGAACACGAAAAACACACGAAAATCATAGAATTTTGAAACCAACCCTCGTACTACTGACTAGTCCGAAGAGAAATGAATTACACCTATCAGAATCTCACACTAAATTCACTCTCTAATTGCAAACTGGTTCAACTCCTGTTCCATACCGCTTTTGGTTTGTTTAGAAGATTAGGCCAGTATTTAAAACATGTCTGTAAAATACTAGAAGAATCCTAAGTAATTAAAACTCCAATTTACGTTTAATGGGTAAGAGAGCCTATGTCTAGGATCTTGTTTAAGTTCTTATGTCTAAGTAACTTCTCATTTTATCTTGATGAACTCCATTGACTCCATAAACTCAACTGTTGTAATTTAAACAAGTGGCCAGCAAGTAAAATCAACTAGATTAATTAACTCAATCAAGATAAGCAATTTGAGCGTAAACGCCATGCTATCTGATAGATGTAATTAAAATGATGGGAACTAAGTCATTCGTAAGAGGGTTGGAAAAGCAAATTAGCTACTCATAAAAACATGAAAAATAGAAATAATAAGAAGTGGATTGAAATAAAATGTCATATTAAGTTTAAGAAGTAATTACAATAGCTAAATTAAAATCGAGAACCGAAATCTAAAGAAAATGATAACAACGAAAAGGAATTGCAATAAAAATAATTCAAGGAATGTTGAGCAAAATTAAAGACAAAACAAATTATAAAAGCGTAAATTCTAGAGAGAAAAAAAAGCTGGAATTTAAATGTCAAGTGAGCTCCCATTTGAAGCTTGATAGAACTTGGTATTTATAAGCTAAACCTTGCAAGTTGGTGAAGAAAATCTTGGGTATTTGAGTGGAGGAGCTACAATGGGGCTTAACAGCATTTGGTTGCACGGATCAAGGGATGGGTTGAGATTTCTTCCAACTGCCCGGTCAACAAAAGCCCTTATTTGTAGGTGGAGAATGCGCCAGGCGCATTGCTGAAGTTTCTAGAGTGCATTGCTGCTTTTTCCTTCCTTTTTCTCTATAAAACATATATATTTCCTCATAATTCCATCTATTTATCGAAAACCAAGTGTACAAGTCTTTCCTAAGAAATAGTCCCATTTATACCGAATTCAATGCATGAAACATATTTATTTAATTTCAAAAGACACTAAACATGCACAATTTGTAAACACTTTTCCCTAAAATTCAAGACTTATCACACCCCCAAACTTGAGACTTTGCTTGTCCCCAAGCAAGAACAACAATTTATCAAATCAAGAATAAGCATGCAAAATTCAAGAATAAACAAAACATGAAGTAGAGCCGAGTAATTTGCTCATATGGTGTCTCAGGAGGAACGTCAAAGCTCTAATCCCTACTACTTTTCTCAAGCAAATTCATCATAAGGCCACATTTGTTTAAAAGATAAAAGCTTTTCAAAATCTTCTATGATCTCACTCAAAAAACTTTTCCAAATCCACTAGAGACTATGCACACTCCCTTTAATGAAAATTTTCTAGCACAAAAATGACTCGAAAATAGGACAGTCACTCAAGGGATTCTCTAGGCTGGCAACCAATCCGAGCTTGTTGATTAGTGAGTTGCACAAAGTCAAACTAGATCAAAGTTGCTACCATAAAATTATGAGTATCCTTAAGTGAGACTCTTTTTGCAAACAGAGTGGGAACTGAGTTAAGGCAAGTTTCCTTACTTTTCTTCTCTCATTAAGTTCTCTTGCCACATAGTTTCTCCTTTCACGCTTTTGTCTTTCCACTCTTATTTTCATTTTGCTTTTCTTTGCAAAAATTTCAATCACTTTTTCCTTTTTTTCTTTTGCCACTTTTTTCTTCGTTTTTCCACACTTTTTCTTACCTTTCTTATTTTATTTTATTATTTTTTTCATTGTCACTTTTTCCTTTTTTTCTTTTGCCACTTTTTTCTTCGTTTTTCCACACTTTTTCTTACCTTTCTTATTTTATTTTATTATTTTTTTTCACTGCATTCTATTAGGCTTGCTTACGCTACTCCCCTAAACTTAAGGAAGACAGTGTCCTCACTGGTTTTAAGTGTGAAAAATTTGAAGGTGCGTAAAAATTTTTTACCACTAAAGGACAAGGATCCTCTTAAAAGATGTAAAAAGTTTAAAGGTTAACACTAAAGAAGCAGAAATGAGTTTATCTTAAAACAACGTGGCAAATGAGTCATAGCTTGATCTAAATAGTAGAAAACAAAGCTCGTGCATATTCCTAATTATCATCATCAACATGAGAAAAGAACAAGAACCTACTCAAAAATGACAAATCTAAGACTTTTCATGCTTAAAATTAATTAGACAATTGTGCATTCACTTGAAGATTCACAAAAACAAAAATCTGGCAGTAAGTTTTATTATTTCCATGCATGTCAATGCTAGGCCGGAGCAACACATCATAATATCCACAACTTGATAGCATGCTATCAAAAGACAAAATCAACTAACTACCTAAGTCCTAACATGCGCATCTACTAATTTATTGACAGAAATAGAACATGCATTGAATTAAATAATACTGGAGGTCAAAAAAAAAAAAAAAACTCCGTGAATCATTTTCTTCATTGTTTGTAACATCACGATGTGGTTGAAGATGGTGGAAAGTAGACATGGTTGTGTCGTCTAGCACTAAGGCAAATTCTTAGCAAAATTTCTTCTTTTCATCTTAACCTGTCACATTTAAGCATGTTATTGTTCCTACAAAATTATTCAAACTAAATAATCAAATTAAAGAAAAAAAACAAACAAACAATGCGTGAATAAAGAAAAAATAAATAAATAAAATACAAGACAAATCTCTCTTTTAGTTCTCAAAACCAAGGCGAGGGTCGCTTATTCGCTGAAATCCCCTCCCTATCATGGTGGTTCTATTTTTAAAGGCTGAATTGACTTTCTCTTTTCTTTCTTCAAAGCAGTTATCGCTATGATGCCTTCTTTTTCTGCTTCTTCTAACTCTGCTTCTATTTCTGCATTTAACAAATCATCTAACTCATAACAAGTAATTCCCTTATCAATGCTAATTACTACACACTCTTCCCTATCGTCCGGATATTTCATTGCATCCAGCATATTGAATGTCACCTTCTGATCATCAACGCGCATCGTGAGTTCTCCCTTTTTAACGTCAATTAGAGTTTCTCCTGTAGCTAGGAATGGGCGTCCGAGAATGATAGGCACATCCTTGTCAGCTTCACAGTCTAAAATAATAAAGTCAGCAGGAAAAATAAATTTATCAACCTTTACTAGGACATCTTCTATTTTTCCTTCTGGTTTGGTGATTGATCTATCTGCTAACTGGAGTGTGACGGTGGTAGGATTAGCTTTCCCTATTTCTAATTTCTTAAAAATGGACAAAGGCATGAGATTTATGCTAGCCCCTAAATCACATAGTGCTCTCCCTACATTTTTACCTCCTATTAAACAAGGGATTGTAAAGCTGCCAGGATCTTTAAGCTTAGGGGGTATTTTGCTCTTAAAAACATTACTACTACATTCTGTCAAAGCTACCGTCTCATACTCTCCTAACTTTTTCTTCCTAGTTATTATGTCTTTTAAGAACTTTGCATAAGTAGGCATTTGCTCAAGAGCTTCAACAAAGGGTATGTTAATGTGCAATTGTTTCAAGATGTCTAGGAACTTACGAAAATTATTGTCCTGATTTTTCCTTACTAAACGTTGGGGGAAGGGAGGAGGAGATCTACAGTTACTTACCTGTGGGGCAACCGATACACTTACCTCTGGTTCTACTATTTTGTCAGGGACAACCTGTGTGTCTTTCTCTCTTGAAGGGCTAGGGGAAACTATTCTTCTTGGCTCTTCTGTACTACTCGGTAATGAACCTTGGGGTCTTGTCCTTACCTCATTCGCAAGTTGTCCCAATTGCATCTCTAAATTTCTTACCGTAACGTCATTTCTGCCCATGTAATCCTTCACTTCCTTCATGTCCTTTATGGTAGCATCAGTCCTAGTCATTAATTCCTTCATTGTGGCATCGTTCTTGGTTATGAATTCCTTCATTAAAATCTCCATGTTACTCAAGTTTTGTTGTGCCGGCTGCCCATAATTTTTCTGTTGGTTGTATTGCTGTGGAGTTGGTGGAAAAGCTGGTGAATTTGGAAATCGAGGTGGGGTATAAGCTTGCTTGTACTGTTGATTCTGTCCTGTACCACTGGAACTTCCTTGTCCACTCCATGAGAAATTAGGATGCTGCTTCCATCCCGGATTGTATATGTTCGAATAAGGATTGAATTTTTGTTGATTCATTTGACCTACATAAGACATAGAAGAGGGTTAGAAGGGCAATTTTCAGATGGATGTAGATCTCCACAATAATAACAAGTAGATTCAGCTATTTGGTAAACAGGAGAAGGATTAGTTGTTGCTGGGGCTAATGCGGCAGCTGCATTGTTCTTTTCCATGTTCTTCAACATTTGAGTGATGGTGTCAATTTGTTTTTGCATAGACGTCATATTATCTAAGGCTAGCACGATTGCTGGATCTGCTCGTTTTGATTGGGTCCTTGGCTTCTCCGAGCACCATTGATCATTGTGTTCAGATAGCTGGTCCAGAATCTCCACTATCTCGTTGAAAGATTTTGATGTAAATTTCCCATTTGCGGCCCCATTAAGCATCATCATAGTCGGTATATCGCAACCTCTAAAGAAATGTTCAATTTGTACGCACGCTGGGATTCCAATATTTGGACAATTCCTTATTAGATCTTTGAAACGTTCCCAAGCAACGTTTACCGCCTCATTCTCCTTTTGTCTGAATGAGATAATCTCTTCCCGAACATCTGCATTCCTTGTCGGTGGGAAGTACTTAACAAGAAATTTATCCACCATATCGCTCCATGTGGTAATGGTGTCGGACGGGAAGGCGTTCAGCCATGCTGTTGCTTGGCCTGAAAGAGAAAAAGGGAATAATGTGAGTCTTAGTGCATCATCAGATATTCCAGGTAATCTAAAAGTGTTAGCAACTTTAATAAAAGATTTAAGGTGAGAGCGTGGATCTTCATGTTCAAGCCCCCCAAACTGGCCAATAGTGTTTAACATTTGAAGCATCATTGGCTTAAATTCAAATTGGGCATCTGCTGGAAGTGGATTCATAACGCTAGAGTTCAGGTCCTCTAATATTGTGGCTGCATAATCTCGCATTGCACGGTCTCTTTGGTCAGCCACGTGAATTGGGTTCGGCACTACATTTTCTGCCATTTTGTTGAAGTGCTCACGTTCTTTCTCTTTTTGGATTTTTGCTTGCTGTTTTTTCAGTCTCTGTTCACGTCTTAACCTCTTGCAGGTTTTCTCGATCTCTGGATCGTAAGGTAACAGATATGAATTTGTGCTCATACACTGATACTCATTTTTTAGGTTGGATAGGGGGATATTTTCAGAACAGAAACGATGGAGTGATTGCACACAAAAACAATTCACAAAAAATAAATTAAAATGAAAATAAAGTCTCTGGCAACGGCGCCAAAAACTTGTTGCACCTCTGCTTAATAGCAAGAGGGACGAGTGCAAGTGCACACTGTCACAAGTAATAATCTGGAAATATTCCAAGTTTGTCTCCACAGGGACTAGTTTTCTTTTAAAATTAATTTTGCAAATTGTTGGAATGAGCAATCAGGTTTGTGATAAAAATTGGTGAGATTGGTTGAACACGAAAAACACACGAAAATCATAGAATTTTGAAACCAACCCTCATACTACTGACTAGTCCGAAGAGAAATGAATTACACCTATCAGAATCTCACACTAAATTTACTCTCTAATTGCAAACTGGTTCAACTCCTATTCCATACCGCTTTTGGTTTGTTTAGAAGATTAGGCCAGTATTTAAAACATGTCTGTAAAATACTAGAAGAATCCTAAGTAATTAAAACTCCAATTTACGTTTAATGGGTAAGAGAGCCTATGTCTAGGATCTTGTTTAAGTTCTTATGTCTAAGTAACTTCTCATTTTATCTTGATGAACTCCATTGACTCTAACCTTTTCAGAATTAAACTCAACTGTTGTAATTTAAACAAGTGGCCAGCAAGTAAAATCAACTAGATTAATTAACTCAATCAAGATAAGCAATTTGAGCGTAAACGCCATGCTATCTGATAGATGTAATTAAAATGATAGGAACTAAGTCATTCGTAAGAGGGTTGGAAAAGCAAATTAGCTACTCATAAAAACATGAAAAATAGAAATAATAAGAAGTGGATTGAAATAAAATGTCATATTAAGTTTAAGAAGTAATTACAATAGCTAAATTAAAATCGAGAACCGAAATCTAAAGAAAATGATAACAACGAAAAGGAATTGCAATAAAAATAATTCAAGGAACGTTGAGCAAAATTAAAGACAAAACAAATTATAAAAGCGTAAATTCTAGAGAGAGAAAAAAGCTGGAATTTAAATGTCAAGTGAGCTCCCCTTTGAAGCTTGATCGAACTTGGTATTTATAAGCTAAACCTTGCAAGTTGGTGGAGAAAATCTTGGGTATTTGAGTGGAGGAGCTACAATGGGCTTAACAGCATTTGGTTGCACGGATAAGGGATGGGTTGAGATTTCTTCCAACTGCCCGGTCAACAAAAACCCTCATTTGTAGGTGGAGAATGCGCCAGGCGCATTGCTGAAGTTTATGGAGTGTTGGCGATGCGCCAGACGCATCGCTGCTAGCTTTAAGATAGCCTCTGTGTCATCTGCAGTAGGGTACATTGCTGCTTTTTCCTTCCTTTTTCTCTATAAAACATATATATTTCCTCATAATTCCATCTATTTATCCAAAACCAAGTGTACAAGTCTTTCCTAAGAAATAGTCCCATTTATACCGGATTCAATGCATGAAACATATGTATTTAATTTCAAAAGACACTAAACATGCACAATTTGTAAACACTTTTTCCTAAAATTCAAGACTTATCAAGGATCAAATATAAAATTTTAAAACATCACATCCAAAATAATATATTTAGTCATTTTTAGTATGAACAAACAATTATATTTGAATAACAACTTAAATAAGATTGAAAATACTATATATAAAATAAGAAAATTTATATAACAAACGCCATGAACTCTATAAAGACTTAAAAAAAAAGTAGTGGAAGAAGAAATTAGAATCCTAAACAAACTTTTTGGGGGTCGAAGCATAAATTTCCATTAAGAATTAAAAGTCAAGTCAAGGCACTTCCTTTGCACTAAGGGTGGAGTATTGACTATTCAAACATTACCTATTTATTCCATATATTTTCTTAACCAATATAAGATTTATAGCTTTTTTCTTTTTCTATCGGCGAGTGTCGAGACCAACTTACGCACAATTCATAATTGTACTATATTTGATTGTCAGAAAAATTCATAGAATATTGAAATCTCAGGTAGATGGTCACCATGGTTTGAACTTATTTCCTCTAAATATGACTTACTTATAGCTTTCGTAATGTCTTTTTCAAAATGGTATATATTCACTTACAAAAATATTAATACTTTAATTAGTTGAATTATATTCAGGTTGGGTCAATTATATTAATGCTTTTTTTTTAGTATAACATGTGGGGTGAGAGATCGAATTTATAACCTCCTCTTGATAAGAGATAAGTGCATTAACCACTTGAGCTATGCTCGGTTTGGCCTATTAAAACTCAACTTAAAAGAACTAGTCCCACAAAATTAATGGTCTAACTAGCACCTTGTATATAGCTAATCATAAATTTTTGAAAAAGAAAAATCAATGAAGGGTATTAAATAATTTTACTATTAATTTCAAATTTAAGGTTGAATTGAAGGAAGTTGAAAGTTCTAATATTAAAATTAACTCAAGTTAAACATATGGATAAAAATTATCCTCTCTTTGAATTAATTTATATAATTAATACTCATATTTATATCCACACAATCGGTATTTTTGAATTTTCATCAATATTTATATGATATTATTCAATATTGTTATCCAGCTCTTTAAATGTATAGAAATGTGGATAAAAATATTTAAAAATAGGTACAAATGTTCAACTTTGGCTGCCAACTTGAATCATGGAGCTTAATTTGCAATCTTGACTTTTTCCCACTCAGTTTTTCCACCTTATAATACAATTTTTCTTTTTTAAAATCAAGTTTAGAATATGGTTTTGCTGTTTAATTCTTTATTTGTTTTCTATTTTGTCTTTAAATTTTTTAAAGTTTGCTTTTCATTTGTGAATTTTACCCTTTATCTATCCTGTTTCTTGAACATTTAAAATCTCAAATTTAGTTGTTAAAGACTCTATTTAATGACCGTTTCCTTTTTTATTCTTTGTTTTTTAAAATTATTCCTTATTTTCAAAATTTTTGTTGGTATGTTTTTAACTTTTCTTAGATACACATTTTTTTTTCTCTACAAAATTTTGGATCTTCTTTCTCAGCTTAATTTTTAAATATGTAAAACCAAAAATAAAATAGTTATGAAATAGCGTTTAAATTTTCGTCATTATTTTTTGGAAAAATAACAATCTTAAGTACTGGAGTGTCAAATACATAATTAGGTCTTAATGGTGGATAAAAAAGTGGATTTATCCTTGAAATTACATGGTCACATTATTAATCATTTGATATAGTCACATTATCAATCAATAACTATGTATTAAAAGATAGACTTGAAATCGATCAAAAAAAAAAAAGATAAGACTTGAAAACTGGCCACTTTTAGCAAATTTTAAAATATTCTAAACGTTACAACTCAATATATATTTTATGAATATTTGAACTCTAGATAAGATTATATTAAACTAAATATATCATTTGATCTTGGATTTGGTTTCCAATATTTTGAAAATTTCAATTTCTATCTCTTTTAAGTGTTTCATAACTTTTCAATTAAATCTCAAAGTAAGTTGAGTGGTAATTGACATGTATCTCCAACCAAGAAGGTAGTAGTGAGTTCGATCCCCCATCCCACATGTTGTACCTAATAAAAAAAACTTTTCAATTAAAATACCGTTCTCAAATCTCTCCTCACGATAACATCTCACTTGTAGATTTTTAAATCGAGTTAGATAAGATACAAATGAAATAATAAAAAAATAAAAATCATCTCATTAAAAAAAAGCATTTTATTTTCATAAAAAAAAGTTAAAAAATATATCACCCCACAATTCTATTATTAAATTTTAACAACCTTACTAGATAGGATCAATATAGAGACGATGAGCAAACTCGAACTTTAGAAACATGAAATTTTATAGATCCAAATATTCGCATCAAATTTTCTTTTCAAAGTGCATGTTCACTGAGTTAAAAGTAACTCCAAATTTTGAGCTCAAATCCACCCCACTTTTTACACCAAAGTAATTGATATATATTATTGACATAGTTGATAATGAAGAGAAGTAGTACCACCAATTCGAGTAATATAGCTCAATAAAAAAGATATCTTTTTAGTTTTTTTTGTAGTGTTAAATATCTTGACGAGAAGAAAATTCAAAGGGCGGCTAAGAATGGAAATAAATACCATTTTTATTACGGTATGTTTGATTTGACGTATAGGATGAGAGGGAGAAATGAATGAGATTTGAGTGGAAAAGTATGCCCTCATCTTCCTCTATAAATTAAAGCAATCTCCCAACCAAACCACACATACACAAAAAAAAAAACACAAAACATTTAGTGATACAGAGATTAAGAGGGAGAGAGAATATGGAGAGAGGAATTTTGGTGATGTTGGTTTTGGGTTTGTGCCTTTTGGGTGTGGCCAATGCCCAAAGTGCCACAAATGTTAGGGCTACATATCACTTGTACAACCCACAAAACATCAATTGGGATTATCTTAGGGCAAGTGTCTTCTGTGCCACATGGGATGCCAACAAGCCCTTGGAGTGGCGCCGCCGTTACGGCTGGACCGCCTTTTGTGGCCCTGTCGGCCCTCGTGGCCAAGCTTCCTGCGGTCGCTGCTTGAGGGTATGTATGCAAGTCTTCTCTTCACGAGTTTTGATTTTACGAACAATATATCAACAATTTGGGTTAAAAAAATTGTTTGGAAGCTGAGGAAATTCATTGCAATGTGTGCAGGTGACCAACACTGAAACTAGAGCTTCAGCAATAGTAAGGATTGTGGATCAATGTGCCAATGGAGGATTAGATTTGGATGTGAATGTTTTTAATAGCATTGACACCAATGGAAATGGACATGCTCGTGGCCATATGTTCGTCAATTACCAGTTTGTCAATTGCTGAGATTCTTCTTTTACTTCATTCTTCCTAAGAAGAAGAATGAGGAAAAGAAAATCATGTATGCGCGACTGGATAAATAAATTATGAATAAATGATGAACTAAGTGTTTTTCAATTCTATGAGCTACGAATTTGAAGTTGAGATTAATTCGACGTGTGTGTGAGATAACTTTAGAGTATGTATTGCTTTCATTATAAATACTTCGATAAATAAATACGTAGATAAAAAGTTTTAAAATGGTCGTTTGAAAGCACGATTTCAAGAGATTTAAAATTATTTACCATAGACAAAATCAATAAACAAACAAGTGTCAAAAAATTTCAAAAAACTCTCTCTTATACTTCTATTTGTACTTCTTGATATTTCAATTTTTGTAAGCAATTAGTTTTTGAAAAAATCGAGGGAAATAAACAGGTGGATAAAATAAAGTGATACACGCAACATAACTCTTTGAAGCAATGCATATAGATCTATTTTACCGATCGTGTTAAGTTATTTTGTTTAGAAATCCATTTCATTGTACCATTAGTCTGCCACATCATTATTTAGTCAATAGTGTTATCGATATAAACTATTTCTTGTAATTTAATCTCAAAATTTTTGTTAGAACTAGAATAAGAACTCGAAGATATGTATATAAAAAATTAAAAAAAAATGGTCAAATAAATCATTGGCTGACAACTTTGAAATAAAAGTCAAATCCAAAACATGTGAGGGAAAAAAATAAAAGAAAAGAAAACTAATCTATGTATCTATAAGAAAATGGGAGTAAAGAATGTTCTAGAAGTGGCTCTCTCTTTGCAAATTCTTGACCTTGACCTAGCTCTTGTTTATTCTTCGAACACCCACAAAGTTTTTCAAAATTTAATTGTTTTGGGCCTAATTACACCCTTCGTTTTTTCTTCCTCAGATAATTACACTTTAAAGAAAATAAAATTTTGATTTCAAACTAATTTTTCTTTTTTATCAATTTGTTTAGGATATATGCGATAATATTTCTCATTTCTTGCCTTTTTTTGTTTTTTTTTATTTCATTCTCTATTTCTTTTCATTATCCAAGACTAACTGTTTAGTAATTATTTCTAATTTTTTTGTTCTCGTTTTGCTATTACAAAATATAAATGTGTTTAATAATCATTATTTCTTCTATTTTTCAAACATTAAATTTAAAAACTTTTGCTTCAAAAATAACTTTTACGCTATTTTGGCCTATATATATATAAGCGCCATAAAGGGCTATTATGTAACTTTTACTTTTATATATATATATATATATATATATAATAGCCCTTTTATTAATGGTTTTGAAAATTTGATAACAAAAATAGGTTCAATTTGATGTTGTTTTTACTTTTTTATTTTAAAAAATTGAACTTAGGAAAATTATTTTGAGCTATATTTTTTTGTTCGTTTAAACTATTTTTTTTAATACAATATATTGGGGAGGGGGTTCGAGCTCACAGTCTCATGGTTGGAAGTATATGTCAATTACCGCTCAGTTATGCTCGTTTGGTTCGTTTAAACTATTTAAGAATAGTACTTTTGAGATCTGAGTTAAATTAGAAACAAAAGATATAGTTTTGAAAACTATTAGGAAAGAAAATAGAACGTTTGAAATTTTAAAAACTATAACAAAGTAAGCATAAAAAGCAGATGACAAGAAAGGATTCAAACCTATTTAATATTATCAATTCTAGTGAACAAAAATGTCAAAGTAATTAAATCTATGAGGAAAAAGAATTACCAATCTTATCTTCTTGAGTTCCAAATTTGATTTTGACTTTCTATGGAAATCACTGCACGTCCGAATCCAAAATATTTATCAAACAGCATAGTTCAACTAGATAAGATATATATCTTCAATTAAAAGTTGTCAGTTCGAATCTTCACCTTTCATAATTGTTGCACTCATTAAAAAAAAAATTCATAAACCTTATGAGTTAAAATCTCAAACTTTAAAACATTTTGCCCCGTTTCTTTTTAGTTTTCTGTTTTTGAAATAATTATATTTATTTTGTCACATTTTCACCTTCTTAAAAAACATATTTAAACTCTTAGCTAAATTTAAAAAGATTGATTTTTTTTTTCAAATTTTGGTTTTGATTTTGAGAACAATCCTCAAGGTGGCTTGTAGTGATTAATATTATGAATTCAATTTAAGTAAAAAAAAAATACGTTAATGACAATCAATTGTACTTAAATCTCTCGTTTCAAAATCACTCATTCTACCATCATTCTCAAATACATCCTATAATCCAAACAACACTAAGCAAACCCTATATCTACGAAGTCCTCAAAACCACACTAAAATTGAATGGGCACATAGAGAGAGAGAAAAAAATGTACTTTGAAAATTCTGAGCCAATATATTGTGCAACAACAAGTAACATTGTTGTAAACGACTGCAGGCCATTGTGAGTAGACATGGAAAAAACACAGTTATGATCATGTTGGAGATGACAAATTCTTCCCCATTCTCAACATATTCTTGGAGATTTCAATCCCTCCCTCTATAAATTCATGCCCCCATTGACACCCATTTCCCAAAAACCCACAAAAACAGAGAGACAGAGAAGAGGAAAATAAATGGAGACAAAAAGTTTGAGGATGTTGGGTATGATAATGTTGTGTTGTTGTCTTGTAATTAGAGTGTCGGAAGGGCAAAGTGGGAGCAATGTGAGAGCAACATATAACTTGTACAATGCTCCACAGATCAATTGGGATTTGAATGCTGTGAGTGCTTTCTGTGCAACATGGGATGCCAATCAGCCTTTAGAGTGGCGCAGCCAATATGGATGGACTGCCTTCTGTGGCCCTGTTGGCCCCCATGGCCAGGATTCTTGTGGCCAATGCCTACTGGTAATGGCTTGATTCTGAATGGTTTCTCACACACACCAACATTTTTAATGATGAACCTGAATCCTACAACAAAGCCCACTTCTTCTTTTAATTAGATACTGAGATATGATATTGATGATATGGAATGTGTGAAAGTGTTGGGATGGAAAGCTGTTGGGTGGCGGCAATGACCACGTGCTGCAAGGCGGGCGATTGTGTAGGGGGCTGGCTGCTGTCAAGTGTGCAGACCCTCGAAAGATTGATATGTCGCGTGGCGTGGAGCTAGTTGTTGCTACCATCCGACTCCATCCGTGCGATATCAAATTAGATCAATACTCATGCCCCTACATTGAGCAGGGGAGAGAGAGTGGGTTGTCGAGTCGAACTCGAGGTAGGCTTGCTTCGACAATGCTGGCACATGGCTATTTCGTTCATCGAATTTCGATGATAAGAAACAGTCTAGCTTGCAGAGTTGCGGCATGATTGCTTTGAGCCAGACGAAATCCTCCATTGTCATTCTGCTGTTCAACGGAAGGGCTCACCCCAAAAAAAAATTTTTGAAATCTGTTGGGTGGGATCAACAATGCCAACGTGCTGAAAGGCGGGCGATCGTGTAGGGGGCTGGGAGTTGTCAAGCGTGCAGACTCTCGAAAGATTGATGTGTTGCACGGCAATGAACTAGTTGTCGCTACCATCCAACCCCACCCATGGGATATTAAATTAGATGAATACTCATACCCCTACATCGAGAGAGAGAGAGGGTTGTTGAGTCTAACTTAAGGTGGCCTTGCTTCGACGATGCTTGCACGTAGTTGTTTTGTTCGTTGAATTTCGTTCTGGTGTGCTTGCTTCGAGCCATGCGAAATCCCCCACTATCGTTCTCCTGGTGGACGAAAGGGCTCACCCCGCCAAAAAAAAAAAAGGAGAGATAGAAATCTGTTGGGTGGGATCGACAATGGCGAAGGCGGGCGGTCGAGTAGGGGCTGAGGCGTCCCTACCTCTCTAATAGAATGATATTTTGATTTCAACCGTCTATACCTAAAAAAAACATAAATCAATGGAGAGGTAGTGTCTTTGTTTGAACTTTTTTGTTTGGAGACTGAGAAAATGCATCAATTTGCAGGTGACCAACACTGAAACAGGAGCTCAACAAACAGTGAGAATTGTGGATCAGTGTAGCAATGGAGGCCTGGATTTGGATGTTGGAGTGTTCCAAAGTCTCGACACCAATGGAAATGGCAATGCTAATGGCTTCCTCACAGTCAACTATGATTTTGTCAATTGTTGATCAGATCAAAGAAGGAAAAAACGGGAAAATAATGTTGTATTGATCATAAATTGTATTCAGCTGCCTCCTTAAATTTCAAATGATCACTTTTGTTTAAACAAATTGAAATCATAAGTCAAATTTTGATTAAGAAATTAAGGTTGTAATTGATTTCAGAGTGACAAACCAGAATCTTCATCCTCATCCAAGGATGAAGCATAGACAAAATAAAGAGCCCAAATCAAAGCAAACACCCCTGCAAGAATCCACGCTAGAAGGTTGTTGCTTAAGCCAAAGGGCAGCCCTGTCCCTTCTGTGCTCAACCTCTCATCCACCAGCGCCGCCGCGGGACCCGCTGCTGCCACCACAGCTGCCACCACCGCCGCCATGGTCACCGAGACCGTGCTTTCTCCTGAGCTCTTACATTCTGGCCTCTCTTCAACCTTGCACTTAATCCCTCCCTTCTTCATCTTTGGCACCATAAGCAACCCTGCAAAATAAAACTACAGTTTTAGTTTATATGAGATTTTTTTTTTCTTTACAACGAGGGGAGGGGTTGAAGCTCTACTCTCCTGTACCCAAAAATATCCATGCCCATCCCAAGGTTGGGATCCAGGAGACATCAAGGATTTTTTATATTAAATTCATCAGGAGATTCGAACTTAGACCTCAGAGCCAATATGACCAAGAGACTCCAAATTCTCATCGACCAGATTGTAACTTGGAGGCCCGTTTTAGTTTATATGATTTGAGCTCGTGATGGGTAAATATTTCAAAATATATCTTTTTATACATAAACACGCGCTTATTTAAACATATATGTAACGAGTTAGAATCAGAATATTCGAAAAGCCCGTGTGATCTTTTCATTTTCTAATGTAGTAACTTATATTAACTTATCCTCACTATGTCACGTCTAAAGAAAATATGTCACCGTGGAAAACATGGTATATTTTGGGACTAAATCACAGTAGTTAAAAAAGGAAACTTTTAAAAGGGTAGAAACCAAATTAAGACAAGCTTAGTTCCATAGGACTAAACGGATAATATAACCTAAAAGGAGAAAGATTGAACCAAAACCCAGTTCAGTTCTTGGAGGGAAGAAAAGGAAAGTAATGGCTTTTTCTCCAATGGGATGAAATAAAGTAGTGAAAAAGGTGTTTGAGATTGAAGAAACTCACTGGGAGCAGCCATGGCCGGCAATGGATGAAGCTTGGGTGATCCTTTGAGTGTAAGCCCTGAATGAGAAAGCAGTGTGGAAGCCATTTTTTCCGGCCAAAAAACCTGCAACACTCGGATCTAAAGATTTCTTCTTTTTTTTTTGTTGTTGTTGTTCTCTTTTTGTGTCTATAAGCTCAGTTGTTTGTGATGAGCAGTGGAAAGTGATGTTTTCTATGCACCACACAATTTGGATATGAGAACAGCCAAACAGTTTCTTGTGCTCAATCCTCATTCACCAATCCCTGCTCTCCACGTGTCCCTCTCCATCCATGTGCTGTAACAGGGAAATCTGGTGTCATTGTTTATAATGGTGCAATATTCAACAACTTATAGATCTCATGCACTTGTTTAGTTGGTTGTTTGGTTGAGGAAGAAATAAAGAATGGAGATCTCAATACTTTCAAGAGTACAAATGAAAAAAGCATTTAGTAATGAATAAACATCTGATTGAGAGTTTATTTAGTAAAATTTTCGGCTCTAATTTCTAAAAAACATAAGCATGATAACTGTTTTTGTTTATTATATAGAATTTTTAAAAACAACTAAAAAACTTAAGCGTGATAACTATTTTTGTTTATTATGTAGATTTTTTAAAAAGAATAAATATAACATAAAATATTTGAATATTCAATTTGAAAATTTTAATTTCATATAAAATTTCTACTTTTTTTTAATAAAAAAAATATTTAGAGAGAACCACGACCTGCTTATCAAACATGTTTATGTTTCTTTTTTAAATTAAAAAAAAATCAAGAAACGCCTACCAAACATAGTTCTGTTTTTTTCTTAGGAAACGAAAAACAAAAAGTGAGAAACAAGAAAAAAGATTCTTCAGTTACAATCACTTACCCAAATTATGTTCAACCATTTAGCATTACAAAATTATAACTTATCACTTACCCAAATTATGTTCAACCATTTAGCATTACAAAATTATAACTTATAGTAAACGAACAAGATAAAGTTAACATGAAGTGAGCTCAATTTATCAAGATCAACTTTTGTCAAGAGATTAATTAACATGAACTGAGCTCAATTTGTCAAGATATTAACAACTTTTGTCAAGAGATTAACAACCTTCCGTACAATAGATCAGAGGTTCAAATCCCCTGCTTGAATTGTAATATTTTCATTTTTCACCCAAAAATAACATATAAGAAACTTGTAGGCTGACAATTTTGGTAAGAAGAGTGACACCAGTGACTATAGAAGAATCAAAAGAGACCCAAAAATGGAACGAGAGGCAGCACTGGACCAATTGTTCATTATATATGGGTATACCAATGAAATAAAACAATCAAAGAATTCAGATATATAATAATCATCTGCATGTTCAAGCAAACATGATGAACCCGAAGGCTTCAGGTCAGAACTGTGATGCTCATTAAACACTATGCAAAGATGTAACGACGTACAGATGCAAGACGGGAACTCAGAAGCACGTTAAGGGGTCTGGACTTTGCGACAATATGAGAGGACCATCACAAAGTCCTTAGCAGACGAGCCAATGGACGCTGGAATTTTCTTTGCCGTCGACGCTGTTCGAAACCACAAATCGACCAAGTTCTGTAGCTGCTGCGATGGAAGCACGGGCTGACCCCGACACAATATTTCCACCTGTGAAGGAAAATTATTCAAAAGAACATAATGATAAAGTATTTGGGCACTTTTGAAATAAGCTCATGAAATAACATTCAAGTTCTGGGCATGTGGCAACTGCAGCACAATCATTCACTGAAAAGTTGTACTGGGCAAATTTATATATGCCTACTGAGTTTCAAGTTCAATATTTTGAGACTCTAATTCGGTTTCGGTTTCGGTTTCATGATTCACATTTTATTGTGCAGAATTCAATAGAATAATAGATAAAAATATAGGCTACCCCCCCCCCACCCCCCAAAAAAAATGGAGTTTTCAATGAAAGCAACTTTACTGTGGTAGAAAGAAAGGTTAAATTGCAGTCTGGTCCCTATAATCTGTCTGTGGTTTCATTTACTTTCTCTTTTCTTTAAACTAATTTAGCCTCTGCGTGCTGAGAATGTAACAAATAATTCTCTACATATTAAAAAATATGGGAAGTAATATATGAATTGTCTTTTTTAATGTATAAGCAATGGGGAAAAAAAGCACATGTGCAACCAAATCTTGATTGAGAGCATGTCACCGGATCGAAATTATAGGGACCAAAAAATACACCGAGACAAAATGGTCAGCAACTATTAAAGCAGAAACATGACCAAGATTTTCGAAGTGAACAAATCCTCACATCAAAACCACAAGAAATTTCAATTTTATAATGCAGAAAAGAAAAAATAAATGAAATCAAAAGCAAGTCTTATCTATACTTCAGACCACATGCAAAATCTCATTTATGTATGCCATGATTAAGTAGATGGAACATATGTCTAAATGATTAAACAGTAATTTCACAGGAGGAAAAACCAAGATGGATAAAGGGGAGTCTTTATCAATAGGAAACAGAACACATTTTGAAAAAAAATCTATGAGGCTTTTCAATAAAGCCAACATATTGACAAAGCTACTACTCTTGAGCTTATAACCAGGGAAGAAAATATCAATCGATATTTCCATGAATCACAGGTTCATCGATATTAAAGGTCACTGATGTTTCTAGAGCATCGTAAAAATATCAATGAATGAAATATAAAAGGTCAACAAAATATCTTGAGATAAGTACTGATAGTTTTAATGTATATTCTATATTTCCACGATTTTTTTCAAGAATATATATCCGCATCAAAATTTTATCGACGGCTGCACAAAGTTGAGGTCTCAACACTTGTGTCGATAACTAAATCCTCAATTATAACACAATGTCCAAAGGGTTAAAATTTTAAGACTTCTATCAGTTCTCCAAACTAATTATTTTTTTGGGAAGGCAACAGAGAACTCACCTCAGCTTCACTCTTAAGATCTAGTTTCTTTACAAGGTACTTCTGGATAGAAGAAACAGGCATTTTCCCATCCCTGTAGTAAGAAATGAATTAACTAATAGTCAGAACAGAATAGTAATTAGCAAGTGATTGTCGGTTAACTTCACATATATTAGGTAAACAACAGGACTTTAAAAAGATACCACAGAGATTTTGGACATTATGCTATAAAAAGTGGCAAATGATTAGTTTGCCGATACAAATTTGATCAAGACCACGAAAAAAGGACACTTGACTTTAAATTTAAAAATTTATATATTTGTGCTAATTTGATTGACGGAAAAATCTAAATGAAGTAACAAGACGTGAGGAACTTACTTTATTCTCAAGTAAGAAGTTGATATTTGAGGCAACGAAAAACCTCCTTTCCTATAACTTTTGATAAAAAATCAGTCAAGCAGAAACTTCAATACATATTCGACTTCACAAGTGTTTATAGGTGGAGCGTGTTACCTGTCTTCTGAAGCAATTAATGAGAACCAAATTGGATTGTTTCTTCTACATTTCGCAGCTGATGCATCAAGCACGACATGTGCTGGGGAGCCTAGCTCACCAGATGCAGCTGCCTTGTTACGAGCGGTTGCCCGCAACCTTTTACGTTTCATGGATTCTGGGAGTAATGTGGTCCCATTATGCTTATCCTTTGCCTTCGGGTTGCTTCCATGCTCCTTATTTCTTGTTTTGGGCATATACAATCCGTAGTTTGGAACTCCAAGTGACAGTACTTTCTCCTTGGTTTCTTGTGCACTGAATTCACCATCGGATGGTTCCAATTTGGCTAATGATGGCACTTGGAAATTTAGCTTGGTAGACTTCGTTCGGTTAGCAGCTTCAACCAAACAATTTAAGGGTGTCCAGAGATCGGCTTTTCCTTCTACGGCACCTACATCATTCTCAAGATCCTCATGTCTTACACTGTTAGAAGGCTCAGCCAAAGATGAGTCCTGCAACAATTTCATACATTTACCAGTAGTGGAAGTATTCATACAACTATAAATGTGGGAATTTTTTCCAGCTTTTTAACAAAATTTTATAACAGAAACCCCCCATTAATAGAAGAATCCATTTACCTGCCTTCTATGCCGAACGCTTTTATTCAAATAATCGGAAGAGCTGGAACTTGATGTATCATCTTCTCCAGAATCTTCTTCTTTCTTTAGTGGTTCCTCGATGCCAAAACTACATCCTCGTGAAGCAGCCTTTCTTGCAACATTCTTGGATCTTCTTCCAGTCGAGCCACTCTGCATCGGCACTTTGGGAGTGTTAACCACCAATGAAGATAACGATCTCTCCTTCCTTTTTACAGGCAGTGAAGCCAAGGGTGAAACTTCTGGTGCACTAATCTTTCTCCTCTTAAGAGGAAATATTTTTGCTCTTATATCTTGCAAATTGTGGTCTGGCCTGAAAACAATAAATATAAATCTAAATGTGGTTGCTGAGCACATCTAAAGTTACGCATCTTCCATTCTTCTTTGTGGGATTATTCTTGCACCATATGGGTTGATATAAAATAATAAAAATCTTGGAAAGCTACTTTTAAGCATAATCGAAAAGAAGAAAAAAAAATCATTTTCAGTTAGCGTGTTAAAAAGTGATAATAACATTAAATGGCTGAGCAGCCAAAAGAAAATGTAAAATTTTAGCATTGCAAAATCTCATCAAGGAAACACCAGATTAAAGTCCTGTACAGGATCGTTATGGATTTACAGCCAAGAGAAAGGACCTAAAATTTAGCAGTAATAAATATAGTCCAAGGAGACAACAAACTGAACTCCTTTCAATAATTGTGGATTTTAAGTCAATTATTTTACATCACGAAAGACTGTCATAATATTTGTACACCATCTTCTTTTCTCATGTGAGAAGTTCTAATAAAGAAAACGTCGAATGTTTTTCTCAGTACATCAAAAAGCTTGAGTAAAGCTCAATTCCTCCCTACATTCAGCACAAGTACCAATACATCTCTAAAATCTTTCCACTAAGCATCTCTTGTAAAAGTCGATATTGTCTGAATTCCACTGAAAAGCCCAAAAACAAAGAGGTAGTGTGTAATACATCGACACACATCTTCGATAGTACCTGGACATATGGCTACTTCAGCAAACCAAAATTAGGTTAGTTTGATTGGAAGAGCCTGTGAGATGGTTCTAGACCATGTCCTTAAATCGGTCACACTTGAAACCTTTATCATTCATTCCTCAATTTTCTTAAGTGATCGAATGATGCTAACTTCCGGGGAAATAAAATGACGAACAAAGGGGAAGAGGCAGCGATAATCTAGGCAAAGGAGATGAAAACCGTAGGCAGATGGAGAAAGCAAGCCTGCTAAACTCTTCCATAGCCACTCCCCCCTTTTATCCCTTTGTGTTTTGTCCTCTGTTTTATACTTTCTTAATCTCTCCCTTTAGTATCAACCACCAAAATGCCGCAATATCCCAAGCCATGCTACACTACAACTGTCAAATAGCATCAACTACACTCTTTATGAGAAATAAGAGTATGCAAGCATGAACCTTCACAACTATTGAGGAACTTAGACTGCTATTTCATCCCAACAAAGTACTTTACCTAACAATTCTCAAGAGATGTCAAATTATGCAATGAAATGTAAACAACCACAGAAGTTATTTTATAAAAATTAAAAAATAAAAACAGACCTCAGTTTTTCCACAGGAAGACAGCCTAAATCAATGTTGCATACAGGACAAGAATCAGCCTCCTCATCTGAGAGTTTCTCGTATATGCATTTCCTGCAAACTGATGTGCAACCAAAATTAATGTGTTAGAAGCTAGCAATCGAGAAGCCACAGATATCTGAGTTTGAGGAAGTAATCACAAAAGTCAAAGTTAATTACAAATATTGATAAATATGTAAAAACACATCTTTTAACTGGTAAACTAAATCTTTAACGACTCGTTTGATAAAGTTTTTTTGTTTTCGTTTTCTGTTTTCATAAATTATGTTTATTTATTAACAATTTTCTGTGCATTCTATTCAAATTAAAAAGACATTTTTGAGATCTAACCTAAATTTTGTAAACTACAAAAAATAGCTTTCAAATATCTGTTTTTTGTTTCTAAAATTTGGCTAAAATTATATAAAAGTAAAAAAATAAAACAAACGAAACATGGGTACAACTACTTTTCATAAACTTATGTTTAAAAAACAAAAAACAAAAAATTGAAACAAGACAATTATCAAAAAGGCCTATACTTTTAGAACTAAAATTTTAAAAAAATAAATAAATGGAAGACGTATCATCCCATTTATAGCAGAAGGTTTCAGTAGCCTGTGAGAAAAACTCAATGCAATAACATTGTTGGGCATGTCGATACAGAAAGCACATAACACAATCTTCTGAAAACATATGCATGATAGCAACGTGTAAATGGTTTTAGATAGATTTTCAGAGTACCAAACATATTAGATATCAATGTCGAGTTCTCAATTTTTTGATGTTCAGGTAAGCAAACCCGAGACTTGAAATCTTGATGAAAAGATCAATAGCTGAGATCATTACAGAGACCTTTTGATCTGGAAAATTTTAGATTTGTAGAAGATTAGGATTGATATCTCAAGGACTTCTAATATTATACGGCTTAATTTTAATTACATATTCGTGTGATGATAATTATCCACCCCATTACGAAAAACTACTATAAAGTTCGCAATTTTGACTACTCCAACCAAGTAAACTAGCCATCTAAGAAAACAAGTCTCAAATACCCTTAAAACATCCACAGTAAGTGCAAAATATTAGCTTGTTAAGAAGCACCTTGCATTACTTTGTTATTTAAGTAGAATGTAGATCAACTGAAATCAAGTCGGTAGATTTGGGAATATGAATTAGTTGAAATTTTGAATGTTTGTAACGTAACCAAATGATCAGTAAATAAGCAAATACAACTTAACCCAGCTGGAGTAAACTGTTTAAAGAAGACAATAAAAAGAGCCATGGAAAATCAAATTGAGGAAGAGAAGAATAACTTCACACAGATATTGATCCAGATGTCGTGATTAGAATACCAAAAATAGGAAATCAAAAGCACAAGGTGAAAGATTCTACGTAAGAATTTATGAAATTGTTTGATCGAAGGAAAGGAAAAAAGAAAACACCCACGTTACCACATTACTTCTCACGAATCAAAATGCAAAAGCTCCAAAAAGCAATCACAAGGAGCAAAATTGACTGCAACCCAGATCATAAAACGACTAAAAAAAGAGGAACCAAGATGGGGGAAAACATGCAGAAGAAAGAGGCAGAGCCACAATGGAAGAAAGATCAGCTCCCAAGAGAATAAAAATCAGAGCACAAGACACAAAAAGAGAGAAGAAGTGAACTTACACGTGTGAAGGCAGAGAGATATGGTCGTAGCTTCCTTCAACAGCTTCTTGCAAAGAGGGCACGTCATGCATGTTTCAAGTATTTCCCTCTTCACTCTCACCACTTGACCCGCCATCTCCCTCTTTCCCTCTCTCTCCCTCTACTCCCTCTCTCTAAACCACATTGAACGAAACGCAGATTACAAATCCGCACAGAATCAGACGCAGATTTCGAGCGACGACGCAACGGCGGCGTATGGATTGTATTGGACGTCTCTGAGGTGTGGATCTGAGGTCGAAATCAGAGCAAGAGGGATTTGGGGTGAAATTCAGAGATGGGTTTTGGTCCGAATGGGGGAAAATTACGTGGGGTTGCCTTCTTGCTTCGATTGCGGACAAGAAAAGTACAGGGGAGGGGGAAGAAGTTTTGAGGTTTCGATGAAATAGCATGGTCTTAAAGAAACAAAAGTATATATATATATATATTATGCGCAATAAAGGGGAAACGGGGGCTCTTACTATTTTGTAGATTCGTGCATTGTTTGAGCAAAAGCGAGTGGAGAGATCGAGTTGGAGACTGAGTTGGGGTTCGAGTTTTGGTAAATTGGTAGGAGAAGTGGATAAATAGCGCCGTCAATGCTCTGCCCACGTTAACCGGAAGAACCCTATTTACAGTTTTGAGAAATTTCTCTAATTTTTTTCGAAAGATTGGACATTTGAGCTGCGGGATTTGCAATATGTCTGATTTGGTTGTGAGATGCACGGAAAATGTCGAATTGGGATTGCATTCATTGGAGCTTTATTTCTAGCTACTTTCTTTTTTTTTTAGTTTTAATTGAGTGAAAAAAAAAAATATGAACTTTAGTTGCTTTTATGGTATTGAGCTATTTTTTTTATTTGGTAAAGACAAATATTTTTTTGTTGGTTTTGACAAAGGATGGCAAAAAATCCGTGGGCCAAGTCCCAAGTCGATGGGTCAGAAAATTCTCAATTTGATCGGGTACGGGTCGAATCGAAGACCCCGTCTCGTTTGATATTTAAATAATAAATTTTTAAATTTTTATTATGTTTTTAATTATATTAATAATATATTGTTTTTTATAAGTACATTATCGAATTATTAAAGCCTCATTATATAAAAAAAAATTAAAATATTTTTTAAAAATTAGGTAAATTCTAAAAATAAAAACAATTAATAACAAGGTCCATTATATCGGGGTACAAGGGGAACCCATCCCTGTCGGGGAATCTACGCCCCAAAATTGCAAGGACGGGGTAGGGATTGGGCTTCCTCCCGACCTCATCCTATCTCGTTGTCATCCCTAGTTTTGATATTAAGTTTTAGTTGGATTGAAATATTTAGATTTGAAATTTTGTTTATTACTCCGACGACAAAGAGATCGAATCTACAATAAGAAGTTAACGAGTATCTTGTCTATTCAGTCCTACTTGTTTTGATCCTCAATTCATAAATTATATTTTAAACCAATTAGATTTATTGTTGCTGTAAAAAAACAAAAAAAAAACAAGAATTTATTATAAATCCTAATTCATCTTGTTAGTATATTAGAAAATTATTCTTTGAGTTGTTGCAAACAAATTTCTTCATCATCTACTTATCAAAACTTTATGGTTTAAATTTTATTTTTGTATTTAAACGCTCATTTTTAATTTCATTTTGATGTTTAAATTTTTTAATAATTTGTTTTTGTTCATAACTTTATATAAAAACTGTTTTTGTTGAAACTTTTTTATAAATTATTTAATAGAAACATTAGTCATGTTTAGATGTCTATATATAGACAAATATTTAGCATATGTAATAAGGTAGGTATTGATTTTAAACCTGTGTTTAGATTTATGTCAAATAATTAAGGAAAAATAAATAGCAATAAACAAATTGATTTCACTAATATTAATTACAACCACATTTATAAATAGCAAGGGGAGCTTTTACTTACTATCCCACTTCATTGATTTGTATCAATTTATTACTTATATTGAATTTAATAAACAAGTTGATTTCACTAATATTAATTACCGCCACATTTATAACTCTCTCATCTCATATCAATTTTGGGAGATTTTTCTATTTTTATGGCCAATAACTTAGAAATACTTTCTTATTAACAATCTTCTAAATTATAGCCAAATGAAACATAACTCAGCAGTCAGGGACGGATGCACGTTAGGTCAACTTCAGAATGTATCCTTTTAATTTATATATTCTGTAAAAATTATTATGAAGTTGTCTAGTGTTCCAGTGGTTAATAGCACTCAAACCCCCCCTCATGGCCATGATTCATAGATATTGACAGTTATGTTTAATAGGTTCTTAAACTTTAAAAGATATCAAATGTGTCCGTAACTTTCATTTTTGCATCTAATAGATCCTCTCAGTTTTATGTTTAGTAAACCTTTAACCTATTTGACTTTTTTTAAAGCTCAAGAATTTATTGGTTCAAACGACCTTACTTAACCAATTGTATTATTGTATCTTTTACTTGAACAATCTATTAAATTCATATTCTTTCTAAAGAAAAAAAAATAAAAAATTATTGGTTCATAAACCTAGTTATATATATATAGACTTATTAGATGTAAAATTTTTTAATTTATTATAATTTTCTTTAAGTTCAACCTATTAAACGTAGTATGGAAGCTTTAAAGAAAAACATTTTTAATTTAACTAATTTAGTATCAAAATATATAAACTAAATACATATCGATGCATTCGAATTATTTTTATACAATCTACCAAACATAATGTTCTAGATCCACAATTTATAATTGTATTGTTCGAGACCAAGTTCGCTAAACATGTTTATGCCCCTTGGACGAAAATTCTGGATTCGCCACTGTGTCAGTAGTATTTGTCATATATCTCCATCTAAGAGATTTTGAGTTCGGTCACTTACTTCTACATGTTGTACTAAAAAAAATTATAAGTTATAACTTATAAGTTTTCTGTCGATCTAAACTTAACTCAATTGGTCAATACACTTAATTTCAACCAAAAAGTCATGCATGAATTCGAAAATCTCAAACCTTTACGTGATGTCGTTGTATTTAGGAAGGGAAAAAAAAACTTACAAGTTTCCTAACCATTTTAGATGTTAAATGTCATCACTTCACTCCTCTTTCTCTTTATCATGTTTAAAGAAAACATGTCATTTTAACCATTTTAACATTCACTTAAGGATGTTTTACGCGATTTATCCATGTTATAAAAACTATAATAAAACGGGGTGGAGCAGGGACAGAGAAGCCTTCCCCATCCCACCCCTATCTAATTTCCTATCCCTGTGAAATTCTCCACGAATTTTCACGGAGATTCCCGGTAGAAAATTCGTGGAGATTGGATTCCTGGCATAAAAAATTTTCTCATTTATTATTTATTATTTATTTTTCAATAAATATTTATAATTGCTTACTTTCTAGAGATAAAACTTCATTTACAATGTCTAATTCTCCCAAATATATATATTGGGTGGGTGGATGGAGAATAATACATGATTTATTTAGTATTTATTTAGTATGTGTATAAATAAAGAGGATGATAGAATTTTTCTTTAAAAAAAAAAGAAAAAAAAAAGATAATAGAATTATTTTAGTGTATTAGATAAAATGAAGATCCCTACTGGTTGAGCTTCAAATTAAAAAACAAAAACTAATAATAATATTACATAAGGTCAATTTCGTCATTTGGGCGGTTCCACCAGATTCCCCTCGCTTTCGCTCTTACCGGAGCTTTCTTTCTCAGTTTCTTTTCACTGCGGGCGATTGACTGAATCATGCAGCAGGTAAACCAAACCCTAATCAAATTCGTTTAGAACTGCAATTTTTTCCTTGAATCAGAGAAATATTCCTTCGTTTTCCGTTTCTTGACGATGTCGTTCTTGATAATTTCTGTGCGTAGGGCGGAGGATCTGAATCGGAGGTCACTTGGGAGGACCAACAGAATATTAACAAATTTAGTAGGTTGAACAATCGCTTCCACGAGCTTGAGGATGAGATTAGACTCGCCAAGGTATTGATTGCATCCCACGAATTGTGTATTAGATCATTTCTTTTTCTTTTGCTCTTTATTGTAAATTTCTGACGCGCTTTTCGAATTGCTGCGCTGAATTTCTGATCGGTTTTGAATATCGATGTGTTATAAACTTATGTTTCTCCTCGTTGAGTTAATGAGCATTTGTGGTGGTGGTGGTGGTGGTGTTAAAATTTCCTGCGGGTTTTTTCTTGCTACCATTTTCTTTTCTATTTAGATTCGATTTTCGTACTTTTGGAGGAGGCAATTCGATTGTAACATGTTTTCATCGGGCAGAATCTTTATCCTGTTTTTGACTGGAGGAAGTAGAAAGGCTGTAGAAGGGGTTATATATATCAGTGATATAGATTCCATTAAAGATACATTAGCTCAAATTTTGTTTGTATAGTGTGTCAATATATGCAAGACGTTTCTACTTGCTCACATTGTTCTTGAGCACAATGTATTTGCTTCCGTGGTTTTGCTATTTCGTGGTATTTGGGAAACTCTAGTTAGTGAAGCAATTCATCAGAACTTGAACCTTATGTCTCCTGTAATTTGATTTGTACCCAAATTTGAGTGAGTTTGAGATGACTGGAAAGAAACTTCTATTTTTCAGTGAGCACTCTGGAAAGAAGTACTAGTTGTTTACTTCCTCCACAATCCACATTTTAAAATGCTTTTAAGAGATTTTAACATTTTCAAAATCATTTTTGGTTATGTTATAAATTTATTTAAGTGTTCTTATTTTTCCAGAATACACGTTTTACTATTATAAATTTCATATTGAACTCACTTTTAGTGGTTATTTTCCTTAGGAAACAAATGATAACCTAGAGGATGCAAGTAATGAGTTGATTCTCAGTGATGACGAGGTGGTTCGTTTCCAAATTGGGGAAGTTTATGCCCATGTGCCAAAGGAAGACGTGGAAGACAGGCTGGAAAAAATGAAAGAAGAGAATGTCAAGAACTTGGAGAAACTTGAGAAAGAAAGGGATTCTATTGTGGCCCAGATGACTGAGTTGAAGAAAATTCTGTACGGGAAATTCAAAGACTCCATCAATCTAGAAGATGATTGATTAATACAGATAAGTCTTTCTGAAGCTGTTTTGATTTGAAACTGTTCTTTGCATCTTGGATTTTTATTCTCTCATGTGGTCCTTGTACTCTTGGTATCCACTGGCCTTTTGATTTGAGAAAATGACCTGATAGAAAATTGATAGTTTACTCGAGATGAATAGATGTTTGTATTAGCATTCTTATCTCTATAGCATACATGAATCATGAACATCTGATGTTCCTTGGCTAGTCTTGTTAAATGGATGGATTCACTAACTGAATTGCTAATTGGTTCCCTTTTTATGCTTAAGTTCGAGGGAAAAGAAAAGGTTTCCTTGTGCCTTATCTGTTAACTGGTGCACACACATCCGAAATCTCTGTTGACCCATTAATAGCCTTCCTTCAAATTTACCTCTTTCTTGTTGCATACATCACATTCATAGCCATTTTAATAAATTGCCATGGCCCTCATTTTATATATTCCTTAATTTTCTTCATTTTATATTGATTTTATACTTTTATGTGTCAATTTTGCTTTCATACTTTTAAAGTTGTAACAAATCTCAATAGTTCATGTTGCTAATGGGTATTAAAATAGTTATTGACCAAATTAGTGGCATATCAATCTATGCGAGTCCATATCAACACCACCGTGTTAATTTTCAGTTACATGCAACACCACTCCTTAAAAGAAGGATGGTTGGAAATTGGAATCAATAAATTAAATTGTATATAAATTACAATCCGTAGATTGTTTTTAGTTCAACAATAGTGGTGAATTGAATTATTAACCTTAAGAATGATAATAGAGGTGTTGCCAAAGCGAGCATAGCTCAACGATAATTGACATATATCTTCAACCTCGTTGTGAGTTTGATCCCCCACCCCTACATGTTGGTTGGAACTTATTTCTTTGATGTTTTTCGAACCAATGAACTGACTAGCACCAACTCATGGTTGGAACTATCTATCTCTTTGACGTTTTGATGTTTTTCGAACTGATGAATTGACTAGCACCAACTCAAATTGAGTTGGTTTGGCTGGAATTGGACCGATTCGACATATTAATTTTAGTTAGCCTTGGAGCATGTAAAAAAATTAAAGGGACCCTGAGAAATTAACTTACGGTGGCCACCTACCTAGGATATTCAAATCCTACAAATTTCTTGTGAATCAAATATATTGTAGGATCATTTAGTTGTCCCTAAAATTAGTCTGAGTTGTGTGTAAGTAGTTGTTGTCTTGCCAATGATAATATCATCTCTTCTTCGTAGGTCCACCTTAACTTGCTGCTACCGTCTTTGAAGAAACAAAAACCGACGAATCCAACCAATGAAACTGAAAACCTACCCTAGTTTAGTTAATATAAACTAAGGTTAGATGTGTTGCCCATAAAATAGAAGTAGAAGTTGTAAAAAGGAAAATAAAACGTATTTGTTAAAAAAAAAAACAAATTATTATGAAATTGGTGTAGCGCTGGATGGCAGAATTTGGATTGGATGTTAACGTAAATCTGCAACAAAAGGAGGAAACATTTCCCACGTGACACCTTAACATGTTCATTAGCCAACTGTGGATGCTTCAAATTTTGTCCTGTTTCTTAATCTGCTCTGCTTAGACAATTTTCTGTTTTGGATTTCTCTCATTATTTTGGTTTTTTTATTACAAAAAAAAAAAAAAAAAAAAAACCCCCCACAAATGTTGCATAAAAATGTTTGGTTTTGTATTTTTGAAAATTTTCAGGGAGAAATAAGAAAGAAATAGTTATAGAGAGATGTTAGGGACTAGGGAGAAACATAGGATTGAAAAGATAGAAGTTTTAGAAAAATTAAATTAAAAAAAAAAAGGCAAAGATGAGAGAAATATAAGAAAGGAAAGTTCAAGAGAGAGAAGGAAATTTTTGATGGGGAGAGATTTTTAAAGAGTGGAAAACGAGAAAGAGTTAGAGAGAGTAGGGAAGGGAAGGGATATCAACCAATGTTATGTTTTAAACGTCGCACTTGATATCATTGATATTTTTGTAAAGGTGAGAGAAATCAAAAAATGGTAAAAAAATTTAAATTAATAAATAAATATTTTTATATTTCTAAATAAGTTAAAAATGATTAATATTAATATTACGTATACATTAGTGATATTTTGTTGATATATTTTTTTTCATATTTTGTCTATTTATTTTGTAATATGATGGAAATGTCGATTTAGTTTTTATGTCGATGTCAAATTCATAGATGCATGGTAACGTCAATAAAAACGTGACATGTCGATCGATATTTAATATGAGGGTGAAGTCAAGATGCTTTCTCAATTTCGGGGAAGAAAATTAATCAAGTATAAGATTAAATATTAAATCTATATATATAAAAAGTAAAATTGATTAATCTATACAGAGAATGTAAAAATTAAAATAAAAATAAAAATGTGAAAGAGAGGAGAAATGGAATTGGATAGAGAAGTTGAAGGAAGGGAGGAAGAGTGGATGACGTCATGATGCACTTGCCTTCCACTCTTCTTCTTTTCTTTTTTCTTAGCTTAATTTTTTTTCCGTGTCACGCTATGATTTGATATGATGCGATGTAATATAGTTAGATAAATAAGAGTAGTTGGCCAAACAAATATTTAAGATATATTTGCACTTATTTTTATTTTATTTAATTGCCTTGCTCTCTTCTGTCATGTCAAATCAATCACTTAGCTTGTTAGAATAATACTGATAGAAAAAAAAAAAAAAAAAGCTTAAGGATACAACTTTTTGATTTATTCCTTCTGTTTTAAAAATTGTGATTGAGTGTTGGTTAGTATTATTGTGCTCATCGAAAGCACTATTTTGAAACTTAAATTTGTGATTTCAAGAGTATTAAATAAACTTCATTTTAATTATTAAAATTAAAGGAGAAAATCTTTAAATTCTTGTGAAATGAAACAACACATAGACCCCCTTTTTGCATCCCATGTATTTATTATTGTTAATAATTAATTCATTAATTTACTATTTAGAAATAATTATTAATGGCATATGTTTTATAAATTCGAAATTTGACAAAAGAATAAAATAGTCTAAAAATATTTTTGAAAGATGGCAGCTTGTTAATAGATTATAAAAAAAAATTAATGCTTTTTAATAATTATTAATGTCATTGGTTATTCTTGCATTAATAATTATTTCAAATTTTAGACTAATTTAATAATTAATGGTAGCTTTTCTTGCATTAATAATTATTTCTAAATTTTTCTAGTTATTTCAAAAATACAAACAAAAGCATCATTTTTTCAATTTTGACTAATAAAATTCATGGCAAACCTAAAAAGAATTTTAGATGTATCGTAAAAAAAAAGTAATACATAATTTGAAATTCTTTTTATTTGTTAAATTTAAAATTTAAGAGAAGAAAGAAAAGAGAAATAGTAACCAAATGCATTTCTATTGTTATTTTGTTTTTATTAAGAAAGAAGAAACGAGAATCTAGAAATAAGAAAGTGGAACTAAATTTGACATGCTTAGACTTCCCATCTTTCATCTTTCCTTTTCAATATCAACCTACGAAACGTCACATTGATGTTCAAGATGAACAAAAGCTCACATCAGAATTCAGAATATTGTCAAATCGAGCCACGGAAATCAGAACCTAAAGCCACGAAAACACACACAGATTGTACAACAATCGCAAACTCATGGTTTCTTTTGCAAACTTGGACTGAAGCCATTCTTGATCATAACACGAGTATGATAAAAGAAGCCCTCCAAAATCAGAGAAGAAGAAGAAGAAGAACAGACGGCAAAATTCAAGAAATCAAGCATCCCAGAATCCAATCAAACCAAAGAAATGAAATCAGCTAGAAAATTTGATGCAACAAATCCAGCATCTGCTCTAATCCCACCATAATTCTAATTTCTACCCCACAACACTGACAATCCAAGCCAAAAACTCAAAAATAAACCCTACAAATGAATTTCAAGACCTTTAATCAAAACCCAAAAATCAGATTCCAATGAGACGATGAATCCGAGCAAGCAAACAAGCAATAAGGAACCGAATCCTACCTTCTTACTTGAAGTTCGAGGCGATTGCCAACAGTGCCGCAAATCTTGTCCAGATATACCCAACGAAATAGCCACAAATCTCAGAAGAATTGAAGAATCAAATCCGGGTGTAACCCCGTTGTGGCTGCTGATTCCCGACCACCGACAGCAACCCACCTCCGGCGGCGGTCTCCTCATCGAGAAAATGATCGGCCGTAATCCGAAACGCAGCGTGCAATCCTACCACGACGACCCCCGTTATCAAAGCTCCCAACACATTGGATCCCACATCAGTAGACACAAGAGCAATTATGGTAACAATACTCAGAACGCCCAACACAATTTTATCATCGAACGTCTGGTTGAAGAGGACGAGAGGGTCGTCGCGGAGGAAGTAGAAGAACAGCCAGCCGACGAAGACGAGCAAGAACACGATGATCGAAATCGGGTGCCAGAAGAGGCTGAATAAAACGATGATGAGCATCACCAAGGCGTAATTGACACGGAAGTAGTTCACGTTCTGGCGGATTCTGGCCATGGCGTCGTCATAGCCGAGCGGGAGAGAGAAGGCGGAGAAGTCTAAGAGCTCGCGCCATGGCCGCTGAGTGGCGATTAGTGATTGGGTGGTGTTCTTCGCGCGTTCGAGGAAGGAGGAACTGGAGAGAGATGGAGGAGCTTCGGCGGAAATGACCGGGATCGTGGCGGCGGGCGGAGAGGACAAGGTGCTGTAACCGACGGAGAATTTCACCGACGAGGAGGACGACATTGATGAAATTAAGGGTTCCGATTCCGAGGAATGTGAGAATTTGGGGAGAGATTTAAAAAATGTGGGATCTGTAGGGGATGTGTTCCCGTCTACAGTCCCGTGGCCGTTCCTAAATCGTTTCACATTATAAAAAGAAGAAAATGGATTTGCTCTCGAAAAAGTTTTGCTGATCAACCACACATAGTTCGCTACCGTGATATTGTCTTTTTTCAAATACGCCGAGAGCTCGAACTCATGATCGAATAAAAAATATGTGCCTTGTTTATAGTACAACTGTGAAAGTAAGAGTTCGAACTAAGTTTGACCGTATTAGAGATAAGTGTCTTGATTAGTTAAATTACCCAAGACTTTCAAACTCTCTTTTTTATTTATTAATTTAATCAAAGACAAAACTTCATAAACTAGTAGCCGATCGGTCGATGTTTCCTATGTAAATACTCTCAAGCAAAAAAGAAGTGTACATATTAGATAAGAGAGGAATTACGCGATTTCTTAAGTCGTCTTTAAACTATGTATTAATTTAAATTTCATCTATCTCATGACCCAGCCATTCTTCTTCTTTTAAATTGCCCATGTCCCCTCCACATCATCATCCTAGAACTAGAACAGCTCATTTTTGCACAACTTAATTGGTTACCACCAACGGTTCTACACCAAAAGCTTAGGAGCTACATTATTGATATTACTTCTACATTAAATTAATATTGACTCATTATCAAATAAATTGAATAATAAAAAATAAAAAGTCATTTTAAGTTATTCTATAGAGAGTCTACCCATTGTGAATTCCACACCTCAACTCAACTTCTCTATCAAAATCAACACTATCATTACTGTATATAACAAAAACAGAAGCACAAAAAAGGATCCTCATCAACACCAGACCTGACTATTTCTAGAATCAGCCACAGATGCTGGATTATGATTTTTGTTTATCTTTACCATGGAACTTTCTACCCGCTTCGACTGCTTCTCTGCAAAGAAAATTGATATTTTTCTTTATGAAAAGTCGAACTTCCGTTCAGAAAAATGAAAGATTACAAAAGGACATACAAACTGACCGAAGGAGTCAAACCAAAAGAACAGGCTCCAATCAAGCAAAATCAAACCTAATGAATAATTACAAAAAACTTTGAACACCAAAGCCCGAAGTGAGACATGAAACCGATCAAGAGCGCATGCCTCCTCCCTAAATCTCTCAAATTCTGTTGTTCCTCTCATACCACAAACCCCAAAATATAGCAAAGAAGCCCGTCTACCACAAAAACCGACCCTTATCCCTGGATAATAAAATGTAAATTTTGTGATGGGTTGTGAAGAGTAACCTTAAACCCATAAAAGCATCTTCGAAGAAATTGGAGGAAGCATAGGGATATAATCTCAGAAGCATTACTATCATCATCAAGTCTTCCATTTTTGTGGTTATACTAGATTATGACGATGACTTTCATTATAAATAGCTAAATCCAAACCTGTGAGATGAAATAACAAAAACACACATGGTAGAAAAGGTTTGTGAAAAATGAGAACCTGAAGGCACTGACTAATTCCATGCTTTCAGGATTGAGCTGGACACCCTCGTAGAAAGCATTTGCTGCTTCTTCAAACCTCTGCAGTTATATTAGTTCAATGGCATGATAAGATAAAAGTCTTCCAATTCAAATTTAAACATGAAAACCATCTCGGTATTAACAATGCCCATGAAATGATTCACTGTGAAACTGAGGACTTGCCTGCAATAAACGCAAAGCTGCACCTTCCCGATAGCAAGCTTTAGGCCAATCTGGTCTCAATGCTCTGCAGGCCTTAGCATCTGCTAAGGCTTGTTCAGCTTGACCTAACCGTATCCAACATAGACTTCGGTTGGAAAGTAATGTAGCATCAGACGGATCCAGATCGATTGCCTACAAAATCATCACATTATATGAGGCCAGTCTCTGGGGTTTCCCTCAATTCTTCCAGTTGATATATTTTGTTAATGTCTATTTGGACAGTTTTCTTTGTACTTTATTCCCCCTTAATGTAAGTCGAAAATTACATTTAAAATGAAAAAAATAAACAAACAAACAATGTTATAGAAGCACACAAGAATTCCTGATTCCTTTTTTCTTATCAGATAACAAAATTCATGACATACTTGTGCAAACTACATCGCTCGTTAACCATGGACAGAGAAGTACTCTCTACCAACCAAGACATCTCTTAAAATGGGCAGATGGTATGAGTTCTGGTTTTGGCATATCTTATGCAATCGATTGATTCTATCATATGCCTGCAATCTTACAAGCGAAACATCCAAAATAGAAACAGAAAACAGATAAGGATCTACCTGTGTATAGGCATCGACTGCTGTATGAAAATCCTTTGTTTTGAAAGCATCATCGCCTCTAGATTTTGCTTCTGCTGCTTTCTTCTTTGCTTCAGGTGACACCTAGTAGTTAAGTACCATTTGGTGTTAAGACTTAAAAGCAACAGTAGCAATAGAGAATTGTATAACTATAATAAACATATTTTAGTCTCTGTTTGCTTCATAAGCATTTATTAGATAAGATGTTTGCATTCATGAGCTTGTAGTAACTTTGACCTTCCATGATAGACCCACCGTATATTTACCATGGAATAAAATACAAAGTCTCTAAACCACGAGATAGTTCCAACAAATGGAAGGTCGGAGTTTAAATTTGCACCCTACATCTTGTTGAACTCAAAAGAATAAACAAGTAAAAGATTTCTAGAACATGAAAAAAATGTTAAGATGCAATCACTGACTGAACTGAAACAAATATATTAATAAGATTGGGTAATAAATTGATTGTTATGGGACAGGAAAGGAGTATACTACTTCATGAAACTTCCGGGGACAAATTTATTAAGCTGTTTTGACTAGTTTGAATATAATTCAAACAACCACATCAGAAATTTTGTAAATAACCTGTTGACACTAAAATTCCAAATCCTTATTGCAACATGCATATTGTAAATAATCCATAACGTAAATACCTTGGGTTGGCATTCTACAAAGTAGAACTCGATACACAAACTGACCTTTGTTCATCTGAAGAAAGGTTTGATAGACTTTAATTCTTAATTCCCTCTTAGTCCATAGTCGTGACAAGTTGAAGTAATGTTTTGAATTCCTCTTCCCAACCAATATATTGAATGACATTGACAAATTGTAAGTTACCATCTTATTATCCATTTAATTTTCATCATCATCACTTATTTATCATGTTGGTAGCTTTGTACTTTCAGATGCACAGCCAACAAAAAAGCAGATCAAGAGGGTGATAAATGCACCTCAGGCAAATCTTGCTCTCGTGCTGTGGAGTCTGTATGTTTGTTAACCTCCTCGAGATTTCTGGAAACCACCTACAAAATTTGGCCCTTGAAGTTAAGATACCAAGCAGCTATGAGATACAAGAAAGAACCGACAAGCAGATGTAAACAATGCCATTGATATACAGTAGTTGATAAAATCCTCTGCTACTCTATTCCAACTTAGAAGGTGAAAGTAGCGCATTCCCCCTATTTGCACCAATGTTTTTATTATTGTTTTCACTTCTTTCACCATTTTGTAGTTCAAGCATCTTTACCGTACAGTCTTCTTTTACTAAAATTTAAGGCCAGTCTAATCTCTGATCCAACAATAAGCTATCCAAAATGCATTTTTTTGTAACCTCATTTCGTATTTAGCTAATCTTTGGTAGATGTCTTACACCTTCTTCCCATAATTTTGAACAATTTTGTTCCTCTAAGAAAAAATGTTATTTCCTTAAATTAAAACAAATCATTTACCCCTGGGTATGGATAAGAAGATAGGGGAATGAAGCTGCACGTGCAATCGCCATAAAAGTGTCAGACACGGGAGACTTCCAAATAAAAAATGTCAGTCATTAGTTTTTTAGCACTTATCTGCTGTTATCATCAATGATCAAGCGAAAGGTCAGTTTTTTCTTTTGTTATTGCCCCAAAAAAAAACAAAAACAAAAACAAAATCCAAAAGAGAAAAAAAGAACAAACAAACAAACTAAAAGATGATGGATTAAACGCAGGAGGCTGTCCTAGAGAAACTGCAACCTGATGGTTTCATAATTGAGCAGAGGCCAATATTTATTGTATAATTTGATGACGAAGATGAAGTGTTTTTTAAGCCTATTCATGGAAAAAAGACGGACGTATCACAGATAACCTATCTACTAATTAGACACCCTCTAAAGCCAAAATAGAATCACAAGATCATACCTGATCTTTGCTGGTTTCATTCTGCATATACTCGAGTACTCCATCAGTGGTCCAATTGGGAATTGCCTTAACTTCTGAAGTCAAGGGAAGCAGAATCTCAATAGCTTCCCGACTACCTCTAGCTGCTGCAACCTGTATTGGCTTTACCCCATCCTACAGTGCAGCAATAACAAATTTCAGTTTGAAAGAGGTTTTCTTTTATTTGGGTAAAACCTTTTTTTTTCTTTTGTTCTTTATAGGAAAACAAAGAGCCCTCAAGAGCAAGAAGCCATAATGATGAAAGCAGAAATCAAGTTAATAACATAGAGTAAGACCATTATAGTCCCCCAAGAGTTCGACCAGAACTGATCACATATTCGTAATCACTACAAGAAGTTTAACAACGAGCACTTATTGATTTAATAATTTAATATTAAAAAAGGGATGTATCTACAGTCTGGAAGATTTTAATCTCAATTTCAACCGAAGTTGCATAATATCACCACTACGGACACCTCAAATAAGCTTTGCCTGTTACGAGTTGATTTGATCTTGAAATACTTAGAAGTAAGCAACCATTTGTTTCTATTTCTTATAGTTGTAGGGGAGAGTTTCTTTTTATTTATTATAATAACTTTTCAAATATCAATGAGAAGTTTCGTTTCATGGATTGGAGTAAGAAGATATGATATATTGATTTTTTTCTTTTTTTTTCCTTTCTTTTTTGGCTGTTATACTACAGTTTGAATTACCTAAAATTGAGGTTTTTATTGTATTTTTTAAACTTTCACTCAATGAAATGTTTTTTTCCTAAAAAGAAAGAAGAAAACAAGAACAAGAACAGGAAGAAAAAGATGATACATTGAACTCACATGAATCAACAAAAGAAACGTCAAGAACAAGACATTCTCTCTTAAAGAGTAATAATTCCTCGTGCATTGGCACTATAGAACTTGTTCACGGACTCATATAGCATAGAGAGTACACTACCTACCTTAGATCAGGAAGAAGAGAGAGAGAGTCCACGATAAGGACATAAGGTTGACATTACCTCATCAGTGGCATTAGGATCGGCCCCAGCTTGTAACAAACTATTTATAATTTCAAGGTTTCCACTATCAGCAGCAATGTGTAGAGGGGTTGCTCCACCAGCACTAACATTTACTTTCGCACCTGCCTGTAGATTAAATGCGAAGGATACAAAAACATCAAAAGTTTGCTAGACATGGACATACGTACACACACCCATACTTGCTGATTCCAAAACTAGCATAAAGTATGAAAATTGTTCAACAAATGCACAGAATTGAAGTACATTTTCCATCACCAGACAAATAGGGATTTCTTTTAGATAGGAAACGCTCATAAAGAATTTACAAAATGGAGAAAGGAAGATTAGGCAAAGGTAATAAAACTTCTTTGGTCCTTTCCCTAAACCCAATCCCCAATTGTACTGTGTTCTCCATAATAGCTTTTAAGTCCCCAAAGAGACTGCTTTTTCCAAGTTCTCAGCTCATTCTTAATTTTCTCAAGTTTGTAAAACAAGATCTAATGGACACTTTCAAACCATACATACAATTCTTCTTTCGCTGCTTTTTTCACAAAGCATTTACAATTATATGCTCAAAATATTTAGATTTCAAATGGTACACTCCACCAACAACACCCGTTCCATATTAGAATTTAAATGAAGCTATTATGAGGACTAACTGTCTGATAGCTACTGTTCAGCTATTTGCTGTGAATAGGAAATAAGATTCCTTACAAGCTTATAAGGATGTAGAGGATGCTGAGGAAAACTTTATATTCTTAGCCTCTAGATGGTATACACTAGATGCTGATTTTTCCAACTATTTATCGTGAGTGATTCATACCAACTGGAAAGTTTTCTTGTGCTCTACAAAGGTCAATCACAGGTTCTGATGCCTTGTGCTTCCATCACTTTTTCTATTATTCTCTTCTCTAAACGAAATGTTTCTTATTCAAGAAGAAGAAGCAAAAAATCCATTTACACATTTCAGCTTCAAGTAATTAGAACTTAAAAAATAGCATCAGCATATGACGAAAGAAGAACTAAAAAAAATATAAAGCAAGGCCTTCAAGGGTCAATAGAAACAAAACCTGAATCAACAAATCCAAGCAAGCCAGAGAACCAGCAGCCACTGCTGACAAGAGGGGGGTAATATCATCGTCAGTTTCAGCATTGGGCTGAAAACATAAATTTATGGCATTAGTGGACACATATAAAGGAAGAAAAATCATCCACGCTATATGATGTAAAACTTGTTATCAAAAAATTATGACATGACAGACTACAAAAAGATGAAAGAGAAGCTGAAACTAGAAGGTAATAGTTTATATTGTTTTGTAGCCGGGGCTAATCCACAATTAAAGGCAGATGCTCATTAAAAAATCTCTGGATCTTCCTATGAAAAAATAGTAATAAAATCCTATAAAAAAATCTCTAGATATTTTTATATGATGTACTACACTCTTCTCTACAGCTATAAATAATTAGTGAACTCCCCCCCAAATAGTGATGAATTCAAAGAGAAACCTTAAAGCAAGAATACAACTTTAAAAACCTTGTTCTAATAGTGAAAACAACACCACACCTCCACATTTATTTTCTAAACAAAAAAAATAACAGTTTTTATCAATTGCATCTCTCAACCATGGTGACTTGATGAGGATAACCCTAAACTTCCTGAAAGCTCCATCAATTGCAGGTTCATCATCATCTTCAATTAACATTGCCTTTTGAAGAAGCAGTGAAGCACACATCTCCAAGCGAGCAAACCAAGTGATATACAGATCACTTAACTAAAATTTTGAGACTATTCTACAATATTTACCAACTCAAAAAGAGTTGCTCTATGTATATCATACCAAAGTTAAAACACAAGAATTCCCAATACGCAACATTTCCATAAGAGAAGCTTTCCTATAAAAAGAACTCAATCAAATAAGCACCTTAAGTACACAAGATATTTCGATCAATTATATTTTTAAGAATAAGAAATCTCATAATGGAGTTAAAATTGTAAACTTATATACATTAGCACGGTGTTCAAGGAGCAGTTTTAAAGCTTCCTGTTGGGCATGACCGGCAGCCCAAATCAAAGGGGTGCCCGCATCGCTCTGGGAATTAACATCAGGATCTTTTGAAAGTAAAAACTTTAGCAGCTCAATATTTCCTGCATTAGAAATTAGAATTTGTAGAAGTTATACATTGTTCTACAAAATTAATCCTTACCATTTCATTCTATGCTAGGCATTACAGGCATATTTGCAAACCCCAAAATTATTTAGTTTGGTTAGACACTCCCCCTCCCCCTCCCACCAAAACCATTAACTCTCAAGTCTCACCCCTCTCTAAGCAAGCCATGCAAGAATTTCAAATCATAAAAAAGACACTTGTAACTATTTAAGAAACCAAGCCACATACATGCTCTAGATGAAAGATGTTAAACGATCAAACAAAATAGTTCCTTCATAATACCCAGACCTAAGAATTAGATGTAAAACGATGCAGAATTTGGTTCCATAAGCAAACTCTATCGTTCATCAAATACTTTTTTTACATGGAATCATTGCTCAAATACCAAAATCAAAACGCTCATAAATAGAAGCCAACCATCCACCAAATGCAAGGGTGTGAGAAGTAAGAAGGATTGAAAGACAAATTTACCAATGCCTGCAGAATGATGAAGAGCTGTGGCCCCTAAGTCACTTGCTATCGCAGGATTAGCACCACTCTCAATAAGGTATATTGCAGTATCGGTGTGTCCTTGTCGGGCAGCATGAATAAGTGGGGTTTCCCCTGTAAAAACTCCAAATGATATCAAACATTATTGTAGTAGACAAAAAAAGAAAAAGAAAAAAAAAACATCAGACATCTGGCTTCCCTTTTCACTAGATGGAGGGTGTCTTGAATTCTTGATGCAGAACAATATGAGCAGACAAATAAGTTACATCCTCTTTTGAATTTAATACTAGCATAAGCCAATAAGAATTACACAAGAATGACATAGACATTAAATCAATAAAAATGTTATACTCGTTAAGGAAAAAGTATTTACAACATTGAGTTCCTCTTTTCATGCTATACAGATTAAAGCCAAACATATTTTAGCCTGCATATTGCCTATATTTATCAAATATAAATTATGATGCTCCTTAATAAGCTATTCTTTTTTAAATGCTAATCACAGAATGGGTCAAATATATAGTGCTCTTTATATTGACTGTCTTCCAGTACCCAGTGCATCACTCTCATAATTTTCAACTGTAAATCGAATAATCGAATAATTGTTATAATTTTAATTGTATTTACTAGCATGCCCTCATGCTTCAACTACAATACAATACGCACAGAAGGGAATATCAAATTCATTTTCAGTTTTCCTTTGATTAGTACTTATACAAAAGCTAACGGAATTCCAAAACAATTGAACTTTACAGGCAATAAGGGGAAAAAACACAGAAAAAAAAAAGTCAAAGATGATTTATTGTTCACAATTACCGACTCTAGCATCTAACTTAAAATTCCCTTTATCTATTTCATCCAAATTCTCCCAATAAATAAATAAATAACGAATAAGTAACTTGCCATCTTCATCTTTCGTATCTACTTCGAGCTTTAATTCTTCGAGCAGATACTTGCAGACCTCAGTCTTTCCCTCTCTTGCCGCAAAATGAAGTGCTCCTCGCTTATTAGCATCCTTAATATCAGCCACCGTCCTCGACAATCCCTTCCCTTCATCAAGCCTGGTGGCCAACTCTACTCGAACATAACGAAGCATTCCATAAGAAGTCGTACTAAAATTCAAGCTGACAATGTAAATTTAAGAACTCAGCTAAACAAACAAAAGAACTTACTCTTCAAAAGATCAATGTTTCCTATACGAGAGGCGTTGAGAAATTGTTGGACAGTCTCCCTCGCTGAAATGAATGCACAATTTTGCAATAGATAAATTGTTAGGATACAAGCAGAAAAAATAGAAAGAAAAAAAAAAGGGAAGAAGTGTAGGGAAGAGAGTGGCAAGAGGAACCTGCGAGGGCGTCTGACGCATCGGGGGCCATGTTGAAGAAGATTTGTGAGAGTGATTCCCAAAACCCTAGTTTGAAGAAGCTGAGTGAGACTGCTTACTAAAACCCTAGTAGAAGAAAGTGACACAGTTTGTAGGATTCCCCAGAAGGACGGAGAAGAAAGAAAGTAGAATTTCATTATTTTTTTAATTAAATGACAAGAATAGTCAGCAAAAATGAAAAAAAAAAAAAAAAAACGTTGATATTTGTTTATAAAATATGTTAGTAAGTATTCTTTAATATTTTGAGAAAGGGTTTGACGCAATAGAATCTAGAAAGATGTAGAAACCTATCGGAAACAATTAAATAAACAATTACGTTTAAGTATATTATTTTTTTACCAAGGGAAGAGGGGACTAGAAGAATTACTGATACGTTAATTGTCTCATCATGAAGAATGTTTATATTGTCCAAACCACTAAGGAGAGGAGGACGTTAATTGTTCTTACTCGTTAACATTGATTGTTATGTTGTTTCATATCATGACACGTCAACTTTCCTTTTAAAATATTAATTAATGTTTGTTTAAATATGGCAACGTTTGAAATTATATAATTTTTTTAAAAACAAATGACCAAGCTGAAATGTAAGGCATAACACTCCCCTATTCAATTTTTACATCCCACAGTTTCAGGGCCTAATAACTGAATCATTATTATTTTGAGTCTTATTTTTGCAAATGAATAAGACGATGTTGACAATAAAAGTTACCAAAGATATTTGTTTCTCAAACTCTAACTTGTCCACAAATAAAATACAGTTAGTCGTTCCTATGCTTGATTCAATAAAGTTGATGAGTATTGGAATCAAACTATAGCACTTACTCCCAATAATCATATTGAAGCATCTAAATCATACAAGTAAAGAGATATATTCATTGATAGAAAAATAAAAAATGTGACTAGTTAATAGATTGATGATAAAATATAATATCGGGTCTCGAAGAGTCATTTGATTGATAATAAAGAAAGAGAATTATTTGTCTGTAATTTAATCAAATAAATAAATAAAATTTTAATAATGTCTATATACTACATGGTTTTTCAAATTTTCGAAAAAAAAAGTTAAATTATATTGTTAGTAAATTCCAAGTATACCTCAATAGATATTAAATTAGAGTTATTGTCATCTCAAGATTTATGATTCAATATACACTCTCTAGTTGTTTAACAAAAAAGTAAAATTGCCAAATTGTTTCAATGTTTACAGATTTGGCAACTAAAACATGATGGATCGTCAAAAGTAAAGTATATTGCAAGAACACGAACTCATCACGTGCTAAAAAAATGCATCATAACCCCAAATAAGGACAACAAACCAATCAAAAGTAAATTAGTATAATTCAAATTGTTAGAGAACCTTACACCTCAATATTAGAGGTTTGAATTTTCATCCAGCCTATTATTGAACTAAAAAAACATAATTCACAATAGACGGATAGACATGTAATAATACGTAGATTTAAGTATAAAATTAGGATAATATATATATATATATATATATATATATATATATATATATATATATATTAGTGAAAAATTGGGAGAATTTACTAATATAAAATCCAACCTCATTAGTCAAGGACCTTTTTGTTTTAGTATTGTTTTTTCTTAAACTATTTAAAAAATTATGCTCGATCATTTCAAGAATAATATTGGAAAATAGTTTGGCCTACTTTTTTTTCCCTAAATCCCAATACTAGAGACGACAACTTCTGCATTTTTTCTGTGTTGTAATTGTTTTTGTTTTACAAAATCTCCTTATCCATACGTGATACCCCCAAAATTCTATGTTTATTGTTTAAAACAAACCTTAAATTAAATTTGACTAAAAAAATCTAACACAATCGTAAAATCTGAAAAAATCTATTATTTAAAAAACAAACTTTAAATTAATTTTAACTAAAAAAAATCTATCAAAATCTCACAGAAAGATATAATTAAAAAAGTTAAAAAAAACTTTAAACTAAAATTAACTACCAAAATCTTAAAACAAACTGATAAAAGAAAATCATTTTAACCAATTATTATTCAACATTTAAAAATTTAAACTAAATTTAATTCTTTTTAAAATTAGATTAATGGTAGTACCTTGGATTATAGTCCAACATCGACTTATTTGATGGTATTATCTGCAATCCAATAGTACCGAGTCATCGTCTCCAAGGTAATCACTCACAACTCATCTTCCTTCACCAACCTCTAATCCCTTCGTGGCTTCGATGCAAAACGACAACTTCGATAAAAATTCATTTTATGCTCATAACATCTAAATTTGAGACTTGTGGTTAGTTTATGCCTTTTCATCAATATCTAGGGGAATTTATTCGATTTGTTATTATTATTTTTTTTAACGATAAGTTAAATTAATTTATTTTAAGATTTTGTTTTTAAATTGATTGTTGGTTCACTTTATTTTTTAGTTTAATTTTAATTGTATTCCTTTATCAAGTTATTTCTTCAATTATATATTCATTCACTTAATCTTGGATGTCCTAAAATGAAACAGATCTTTCAGAGGTAGTTAGTTGTTGGACGAGCTCAATCTTAATTAATAAAATTTGTTGAATTATTGATAAGAGTTTTGCTTTAATTGATTGTTATGGAGTTATTTAGTGTAATCAAATTGGTAGATAGGCCAATATTTAGTGTTCATATTTTGCTTGCGAGGCCATTGAATCTTAGAGACTTTTATGGTTCTTAATGAATTTCAATTTTGTTTTTTTTTATATATATTAATTCCTCTTCGATTTAGTGCAACTACAAAGTTTGGTTGAATGTTTTGAAATTGTTAAGAATTATAATATACCTAGGTTCGTGAACCAATTGCTGGCCGTTCAAAAAAGAAAAAAAGAAATACAATTGTTGGATTTGTACTTATTTTTAAAAATACCATAGTATAATAGTATATATGGTAAAATACATTTTTGTGGATTTCTATTTAGTACCTAAATTTAAAAAACTACCATTTTTATTTAGTTTATAATTAGTCGATGAGTTTGAGTTTGGTTTTATATTTGATACCTGAGGTTTCAATTTAATTTATAATTGGTCTCTAAATTAAGTCGACCTAACGGGATTGGGAAGTTCAGTGGCAAAAAGAAGGAGATTCATTAACTCGTTATTTAGTCAGACTTGGTGAGATGACGGAATCCATAAAAATTATTCAACGAGCTATGGAAGGAATTCCAGGGGGGCCCTATGAGAATTTAGAAATACGATGTTTTGATCGAGAAAGGTCTCCGAAATGGAATGACTTTGACTATCGATTCATTAGTAAAAAAACCTTCTCCAACTTTTGAGTTGGCGAAACAAGAACTTTATGTGAGAGTCGAAGCCCCAAAAGGAGAATTGAGAATTTTTTTGATAGGGGATCAGGGTGGTTTTCCTCGGAGAATGCGTTAATAATGATGTGACAAATAACCTATATTAACTAGTCATTCTAAATCAAAAGATAATAAATAATATATATATTTTTCTTACTAAATTATCAAATTGATTTTTAATATTTTAAAATCAATTCAATATTTTAAAATTATCATTTTGTTATGAATTAGGTCATTCCAAAAAAAATCAAATTTATCAAAAAAAAGTGAACATAACGTAAATTATTAAATTATTGTTCTATTAACGTATTTAATTAGTTATTTTTAACGTTACTTTATTGATTGGTTTATCTATTTTATACTAACACCATTAAAGAAGAATGCAAAACCGTAATTAAAAGACAATAAACTTTTAATTTTTTAATGACGTCGTATTTTCGTTTTGTATGATACTTTATTATATATATTGTTTTTGTGGATTTCAACTTTATATATATATATATAGAGCATATTCAAATTTGCCACGTTTTAGGAACAAAGAGAGAGAGCGCGTTGAATCAGGAACCCTTGTGTGCGGCGGGGAAGACGACGATGGAAGAAGAAGAAGAACCACCGAGTTTACCAGGGAAGACTTTTGGTTTCCTTTTTAGATTTCTTATTGCATTGTTGTTCTGTTCTAACATGGAAGAAATTCAATCTAGAAACACAAGTCAATGTGAGAATTTTCATTTTCATAAATCCAAAAATAGTGTGTTTCCGTTGGTGTTGTCCGTTAGAAATGAATGGTGGAAGAGCCAATTCTTGAACCTTGAAGCCTCCTTCAACCCAAAATTCTCTCTTATACCATTAAAGCAACTCCTCCATTGTTGATTAGAGATGGTTTAGGCTATGATTCCCAAAGGCAGAACCTAAAGTAGCCAACCCCTTGGCCATTAATTTGCTCTGGCGTGCAGGAAAAAGGATTTCCCCCCCCCCCCCCCCCCCCCCCCCCCTCTTTCCTCCATTTTTTTTTTCCTTTTCATTTTTTTTTCTGGTTTTTTTCTTCTTTCCTGTACGCCAAACAGATACCCCCATATGAATGCCAATACTCATGTGATGTTATCTCTATTACTCGTCTTGTTAGGGTTCTTCAATCGCCTTCATCTCTCTGATTGCGCTAATACAGATGCGGATCCCCCATTGTTGTTGAGTTGTGGATCTGAGAAAGAAGGAACCGATGAATTCGGCCGAAAATGGGGCCCCGATACCAAATTTGTTGACCCGAAGAAATCCTTAATTGCGCCGGCCGGATTCCAAGATCCGTCGATGACTTCGCAGGTTCCGTACATGGAGGCCAGAGTTTTTACCGCCGCGACCGCTTACAAATTTCCGATCAAACGAGGTAGTCGCTACTGGCTTCGCCTCCATTTTTACCCTTCGACGTACGGAACCCATGATTCTGTAAACTCCTATTTCACCGTCGTTGCGAACGATCTCACCCTGTTGAAGAACTTCAGCGCCTACCTCACGTGTGAGGCCTACACACAAGCCTACATTGTTAGGGAATTTTCACTAGCAGCGTTGGAATCCGAAGTCCTAACCGTGACCTTCACGCCGGATTCTGGATTTGCCTTCGTTAATGGAATTGAGTTGGCTCTAATGCCGGAGATCTTCGGGGAAGCCGCAATGGTTGGGGCACCGGCGCAAACGATTGATGGGAGGAGTTCGAATATGCAGACTATTGCGAGACTGAACGTTGGGGGGAGTTACATTTCCCCAGTGAATGACTCCGGTCTGGGCCGGTCATGGTATGGCGATAATCCTTATGTATATGGTGCTTCCCTAGGTGTTGTGATAAACGCTGATAAACGGTTGGCGATCAAATATGGAGATATGCCAGAGTTTATAGCTCCAATGCAAGTTTACCAGTCACTAAGAGCAATGGGGCCTAACAAGGAAATGAGTTTGAACTTCAATCTGACATGGGTATTCCCTAACATCGATCCAGGCTTCATGTATCTACTGAGGTTGCATTTCTGTGATTTGTATATGAATAAGCAAAATCAGGTGGTGTTTACGATCTACATCAACAATCAAACAGTGGATCCAAATGGGTTAGATGTGATTGGTTGGGCGGGTGGTAAGGGCATTCCATTATACCGGGATTATTTTATATACTCAAAAGATAGCTTGACAATGCAGGAGATTTGGCTGGCATTGCATCCTAGGATGGCGTCGCACCCTGAATATGCGGATGCCATGTTAAATGGAGTTGAGATATTCAAGATGGATGCGTCGAAGAATTTGGCAGGGAGGAATCCTCAGGCCTCGGAATTTAGGAAGAAGGTTGAGGCTCAATCAGAAAGAACTTTTGAAGCAAAGGGCAGTAATGCTCAAGTGATAGGAGGGGCAGCAGGGGGGGCTGCAGCCTTTGTTGTGGTGGCACTTTGCTTTGTAGTGTACCAAAAGAAGAACAGAATGCCAGGGACAGATTCACACACAAATAGCTGGTTACCCATCTACGGGAATTCACATTCGAGTGGGAGCAAATCGACGACATCCGGGAAGAGTACGGCGAGTAATTTGGCACAAGGTTTAGCACGGGTTTTTACGCTTCCAGAGATTTTACATGCTACCAAGAACTTTAGTGAGTCAAATGTGATTGGGGTTGGAGGATTTGGGAAGGTGTATAAGGGAGTGATTGATGGAGGGACAAAAGTCGCAATTAAAAGGTCGAACCCGTCGTCAGAACAAGGAGTTCATGAGTTCCTGACTGAAATCGATTTGCTTTCGAAGCTGAGGCACAAACATTTGGTGTCTTTGATTGGTTTTTGTGATGATGAGAATGAGATGTGTTTGGTTTATGATTATATGGGTCTGGGAACTCTGAGGGAGCATCTTTATAAGACCAACAACAAAACTCGTCTCTCATGGAAGCAAAGGCTGGAGATTTGTATTGGAGCAGCTAGAGGACTTCACTACCTTCACACAGGAGCACAGTACACCATCATTCATAGAGATGTTAAAACTACCAACATTCTCTTGGATGAAAACTGGGTTGCAAAAGTTTCTGATTTCGGGCTCTCGAAAACTGGTCCAAACATGTCTACCGGCCATGTTAGCACAGTAGTTAAGGGTAGCTTTGGCTACTTAGACCCAGAGTACTTCCGGAGGCAACAACTGACCGAGAAATCTGATGTATACTCTTTTGGAGTTGTCCTGTTTGAAGTGTTGTGTGCAAGACCTGCTCTAAATCCAAGCCTGCCCAAGGAACAAGTTAGTCTTGCGGATTGGGCATTGCATTGCAAAAAGAAAGGATTTCTCGAGGATCTCATCGACCCCCACCTCAAGGGGAAAATCACCCCTGAAAGCTTGAAGAAGTTTGCAGATGCAGCTGAGAAATGCCTCGATGACCATGGGGCCGAGCGACCATCTATGGGCGATGTGTTATGGAACCTGGAATTTGCTCTCCAACTGCAAGAAAGTGCCGATGGTGGTGGTTCGAGTCACAGCTCGAGGATGCATGAGGACGATATCCAAAGAAACCAAGACATGTCTGCACATTACAATAACCTCAGTCTTGGAAGTGAGCAAGAGTTGATTCAATCTAGTGAACAAAACAGTACTGCAATCTTCTCTCAACTTGTCCATCCGAAAGGCCGATAATGCACGAAAAACCTCTTCGACGTTGTTCGTTCCCGCGCCCACCAAACAAGGGCCTAGCCTAACATTGGGAGTTCAAGCATGTTGAACCAGCTGCTGCTATTTTGGCAAACTTCAGAGAGCGTTGTTGTATTTTATATTGATATTAGTTATTGGGTCTTTCTCTGTTTGTTTTTATTGGACAGTATATATGCATTACAATTTGTACTTTACACACAACAACTTGATCAGAGTCAAGTTCAACCTGCTGCCTATTCCTTATGATAAAGTTATATTTACAGTAACCTTTTAGCTCTTTGCAAAGTAAAACTATATGCATAGAAAACTATCTTTAGGAAATATCTTGAAATGGATCCATGTTGTTAGCTTTCCCCATTTCAATTTTCATTTCCTTGGAAATGGGGTTGTGTTTCTCAGTCTTCTTTTTCCTTTCTCAAATTAACCTTCCTATTTTTGTTCTGATCAACTTCTACTTGCTTATTTGAGTTTCGTCTTTGATCATTCAACGTTCTATTTTAATTAATAAACTTAGGAATAAAATAACCCTCTTGTCTTTGTTAATTTATTTGATAGGTTATTTAAAAAAATATCAAAGCACACACACACATATATTATTTGTATTACTTATATCTTATTATGAGTATATATTTGTATAGATAAGTATTTGAAGCCACGTGTAGTGAATTTGATGTGTTAGATTATATACAATATTGTAGTGTACTTATTATATGTTACTAAAAGGGATGAATGATCTAGTTCATGCACCAAGAGTTCGGGTTTGAAAGTTTAGAAAAATAGTGATTTAGAATAAGTGGATCCAATTGCAATGTAAAAATAAACATATTACACGGTCGAGGAGTGTTTGGATCTTCCTTACTATACTTGACTACTAAATAAAACTATACAAGCATTAGATATGTGAATTTCTAAAATGTTGTTATCATTATATCTCTCCAACGTGGCTTATTGTAGCCTGTAGGTGGACACATTACCGAAATAAGCATTATACAAAAGAATTAATAGTTCTAGTTGCAATTCTACTTTCGATAAAAGATTCACTAAATCAACTATTGACATGTGCAACTTTGACGAAGTTTTAGAATGAATTTTGACATAGAAAGTTGATAAAAGCTCTCAATTTTTAGATCGCTTGAAATGTAAAGAAGATAACAATGATCGTGTAACAAAAATTCAGATAGTAGATTTAGAATTTTGCATTAAAACCAACAGGAAACAAAAAGACGTTGAAATAACCCTAATTTCAACCAATGTTCACTCAAAACCAAATTACTTTTGATTTTGGACACCAAACAACTTAAAATTACATTCATTTGAAAGCTTAGATTCTAAGCTACAAAATCATCCAAAGATCACTAAAATTCATCAAGTATTGAACAAGTTATGGCCTTAGGAAGCGAAGTGAAAAACACATCTAAAAATTCCATTTTCAACCTTCAACCTGCCCATCCATATCCCTTCTTAACCCGTACTTTCAATACCGACCGTCGACAAATCCCAGATCCAAGGGCTCAAATTCAAATTTTCACGAGGCTCTCGATCCGCGTCAAACGCCTTTCGACCAATCATATCGCAGCAGTCCGATTCCACTTTCGTTATATAAACTGCCCTCAACCGTCTCTCTCCTCACCGAATTTTCTCTCTCTAAAATCCCATCGTCCTCTCTCTCTCTCTCTCTCTCTTCCGCATACGTTTCAAGTTCAAGCTTCTGGTTAATTGCGATCATGGCTTCCGCTGCAGATCCGATTGTACCTTCCGACGCGCCGGCCGCCGACGCGGCGGAGGTTCTGACTGTGGCGAACGATGCGAAGCCTAAGAAGGCCGCGTCCTCGAAAGCTTCCAAGGCTAAGAAACCATCGGGCGCGAAGAGGCCGAAATCTTCACCGACTCATCCTCCTTTCTTTCAGGTAAGAGTGATTGAATTCTGTTTAACTCGCAAGTGATTATCAACTCCGTTTTTATGTTCTGGTCTGATCGAATTTTGAAATTGTGTGTTTCAGATGATTAGCGAGGCGATTGTATCGCTGAAGGAGAGGACAGGCTCGAGTCAGTACGCCATTACGAAGTTCAGTGAAGAGAAGCACAAACAGCTGCCGTCGAATTTCCGGAAGCTCTTGCTTGTTCATCTGAAGAAATTAGTCGCCGCTGATAAACTTGTTAAGGTGAAGAACTCCTACAAGCTTCCTTCCGCTCGCTCGATTCAGGCGAAAGCCGCAGCGCCTGTCGCTGCCAAGAAGCCAGCTAGTTCAAAGTTGAAGGCAGCTGCGAGTGTGAAGAAGAAGGCCGCCGTCGTCAAACCGAAGGCTAAAACTGCAGTGAAACCTAAGCCCAAGGCCGTGGTTAAGCCGAAGACGATCTCCAAATCCAAGGTTGTTGCAAAGCCGAAGGCGGCGGCGGCGGCGGCCAAGCCTAAGGCGGCGGCGAAAGTTAAAGCTGCTGCGAAGGCTAAGCCCGCTGCAAGGCCCGCGAAAGTGGCGAAAACATTGACGCAAACATCACCGGGAAAGAGAGCTGCACCGGCAGCGAAGGCGAAGAAGGTAGCCGCGAAGAAGCCGAAGACTGTAAAGTCGCCGGCGAGGAAAGTCCAGGCAAGGAAAGTCAAGAAATGAACGTAGGTTTGATTGAATTTAGGGTTTGTTACTTACTGATCCTCTCTATCTCTCGTAGCCATGTAAATTAGGGGAAATGAGATGCAATCGTTGCAATACACTATTTTTATTAATTCAGTTTGATAAATTCAAGGGTTTATCAAATCAATCTTCAGAGAGTGATTTTCGATATGGCTTGAGATTCTGGAAAATTTGTAGGAATATAAAATGAAGCTTTGGATTAGATCTTCAATGGCGGATTTTTCGTATTCACTCTGAAACAACAAACGTCGCTTCGAAATCCGATCAGCCCACGAGCGTGGCACACGATTACTATCCACGTTGGCGCAAAAATTTAGAGATTTGTTTAATTAAGTTTTCTTTTAAAAGATAAATATTTTGAAAGAATCAAAATAACATAAGAAATTCAACGAAATAGAAATTAGAGTTGTGTCTTGAGTTAAAAAAAATAGTAATGTGTTTTGATTTGGACAATCAATGAATTTGTTTATTTTATTTTTGATCAAAAGTATTTTATTTTATTTTTCTGAGATAATCAAAAATATTTTCTTTGTAGACCATTTTAAATCAAAGTAATCAAAATGAATTCAAAATATCATAGATTTCTATACAACCTGTTTGGTGGATTACTTTTTTGCGAACTGTTGTTAGATTGTGTAATTTGCACAGTAAACTCCATTCATTTTCGTATAAATTAAAATATACTTGTATTAATAAATTATCTAAAAATATTTAATGTTTCTAAAAAAAAAATTAATAACTAAAAATATTTAAGATTCAACTTTTAATTTAAGGCGTGACAATCCAACGATAAAGAAGGGAAAGATAGTGTCGCTGTTTTTTGTTTTTAGATTTTAAATTTAGAACTTTAAAGATAGAATTATGTTTTAAAACAATACATATACTATGGTAAAAGTTTATTTGTAAAATATTGTAATATTATATAATATTATCAAATAATAATGACACAAAGTTTATAATATATGTTAATAAATTACTCAATAGATTGTGTTTACAAATATATTATACCATTTTTAAATTGAGATTCAATTTCAAAATTTACTACCAAACAATATTTGGAAGAAATTTTGAGATACCAACTAAACTCTTAATATTGGAGATTCAAAGTATTTAAACTATCACTATTATTATTTAGAAATCCACTACTAAACTCACTATTATTATTTATGAATATATTACAATTAAGATGAACATTTATAAATCTACTACAAAACTCCTTGAAAATATCAAATACACTCTATTTTTCGTTGGATTTCTGCTTAGATTTAGACTTTTCCTTATTCTTGCTTCAATTAATTTGCCCTTTAGGGTTTGATAATTGAAAATCCAAATGTAAAGCAAATATGTAAGTGAGTGAAGCTTTGTTTAGACTACCATTATACATTCCAATAAGAAGAACAGGTGAAGTAGCATTTATCAAATGAAATTTCCTTTTGCAAAAAAATAAACTTACAATTGAAATATGCAATGAAAAGTAATCAACATATCTTTTGTGGTTATTCTCTCTGAAAACTCCCATCTTCATGCACACACCATGCCTGAATCTGACTCTGCCACACAACTCACGAGAAAGCCCTTCATTGCACAAACATTGCCCTCCATCACATTTTTCTTGTCACAAAAATTCATTTATCGACCAATAAATAAACTCGGTTCTGATTTTGAATCAATGAAAAGTTCATATCTAAATTTATAAAACAAACTTCCATGCATATTTCGTTCTAGTCTATCACATACAATACATAATCGAAAATTTAGAGACTACCCAGACAATATATTAACGATCATCAAATTTTGGTAGTACTTAGCTCTATCATAATCTATTTCCACCTTTTATTCTTTTAGAAGTTGGAATTCTTGAGAAGAGGACATACTTATAGAGATACTTTGCCTGATGGATCGCATAGATAAGGTCCTTGCTGTAGGTTTGATCAAGGCAGTTGAGTTGCCTCGGCTCCGCATTTTACTCTTTTGGGGTTCTTCAAAATCGACGCATTCATCCCCATCTTCCTGCAATAACCATCATCAACACCATTGTCGGAAAAATGCCACACCTTACTTTATATATAGTTGTCTGCAAACATTAACAATAGCAAAGTTTAGGAGGAAGAATTTCATGCACATCAACATATTTAAGGTCTTTTCATAAGGTTTATGTTTCAAAGATATACATAATGAGTCTAACAAGGACAACTTCAAGTGGCAATCTGAAGTGAGCGTTCAATATCTGCCTGCTTTTCAGTTCCCAAACCTGGAAATTGTCCAATATCATGACCTTGAATGGGCTGAAACTCATTATGTAAACCAACTGCGAATTCTTCGGACCGTACACTGCCAGTGCCACTACGGAAATAATCAGCAATCTGCAATGAGATCCCAATTTCGCTTAGTAAATGCACAGCATGGCATTGCATTTATTCACATATGCAGAATATTAATCGCCCTTATGTCTGCTTAATGAATATATAGAACAATCAGATGTAGTTTTGCAGATTTCCGGGGTACGTGTAAAGCTTGTCATGGAAAGACGAGAAGCAATCTCACAAACAAAGAAAATCAAACATGCTTACATGATTGCCAAGAGCTATCCCACTTAGGGCTGCTGATTCTATATTTGAACCTAGTAGCCAATCACCACAGATTCCAGCTCTTCCAAGAGGATCAAAGATGCATGGAATACCAGGTGTATTGGTAGGAAGTGCTGCACCCCTGCATAGAGAATGTGAAAATCTTGATTATTAAGGACATTAAGAATATGTATAAAAGATTAAATATATCATAATTTATCGCCTTAAACTTTCAGATTTAGTGGTTTTTTAACATAATATTAGACCAATGGATTTTGTGTTCGGATCCCTATAATGTTATTTCTTTGATATTGATAGTTACTTGTTAGGTCTTGCATCCATTTCTAAACCAAAGAGTGAGGAAGAGTGCCAAGTATATATAGAAAAAAGAAAATAATCAATATACCATAACTCATTAACTTAACCTTTTGGGTTTTGTGGTTTTTAAATGAAGGAAACAAAAAAAAAGGTTATTCTTTTGGAGGTTATGCTACTTCATTTCTGCAACTTCAAGTATAGCAGTTACATTAACATTAAGTATATGCTATTTGGCAAGAATATCCACAGTTACAGCCTATATCTAGGCTATTAACCATTTTTTCAGACAATCAAGAAGGTATGGTAGATCGATCATGGGTGAATTACGTTTTGGCCAATTACCATAACTGAGCTCGGGTGTAAAATGGTCTCGGTAGTGACCCTTCGGACAATCCCAGGGCATCTTCGACACCCTTGAGCATGTTTTTCTTTACCTTCTCAGCAGTAGAAGTTGGAATATTCTCCTAACAGAACATAATAGTTGGTATTAATCAGTATTTTAACAAAAGAATTTGAGTCGAGGTAAACTTCTTCAACATAGGCTGTGGACGCACATATCAAATGTCAGCTCAAGGTGTCAAACATAGTGTACATTAATAACCATATGAAACCAGAAATGAAAAGGCAGTGACAGATTGATAATAAAATAGTAAATTTTGCAGATGATAATAAACAAACATGAGCAATCAAGGATGAAAAATGGCCAAAAAAAGCATTCATTTTTCCTTCCATTTCTTGCATAATCTATAATAGTATTTTCACTCTTTCATTTAATGAAAGCTTAGAATCTTACTAATTGGTGGAATATTGGGCCATCCAAATTTTGTTTTTTTTTTTTTACATAGTTTGCTAAAACCATTTCATAGGAATAGTTCGATACTTTGCTGATATCATGTTTAAAACCAACAAATGCACTTTATAACTGAAGTTGGTCAGCAAATGTCAAACACTTATCCTGCACTATAGGTTGAGATTGCCAACTAATGAAGTTTGAAACAATACTCTCTTCGATTCCAAATGAACAATATGATCTTGGCCTCTATTTTATTCAACTGGGTCACTCTGATACTTAGTTATGTTCTCATTGATACCTAACCAAACTTTTATGCCTTTGTTTAGGCAATTCTTACTTCAATTCAAAGCACCAAAGCATAGTAAGAAGGAAAAGTGTAGCAGAGATCAGGGAACGTGAATTGATTAAGAACATTTACTATTAGGTATGACTTATGAGTACATGCAAGAACGGGCAAGCCTAACAGTATGGGAGAGCCAACCTGTGGAACCTTATTCTGTTTCCCATATGCAGCAGTACTCAGAAAGGTCCAACAGTGGGGCCCACCTTTCTGAAAATTTAGAAATTTTTTGTTATTGTTTGCCATCCATGAGATGGAATCGACCCCTTTTACAAAAGCTCCTTCAAAAGGAAATGTTGCTGCACCATCTGGGATAGGAAGAGGATCGTCAAATGCTGCAAGGAGGGCCCAAATAGAACTCAATTCTAACCTCTACAAAATACAGAATAGACAGAACTAATTAAGGAGGAGCCTGGAGATACTTATTGTTAAACAAACTAAAAAGGATGGAAAAAGATATCAAAATTTGAACCTTCATTTGTCTCGCAATCAGAGGTAAGCCAGATGCTGCAAGTAGCCGATTAGCGCACTTGCCTGTCCAGCATTAACAATCCAACATTTCAAAAATCTAATTCATTCTAAATGAAAATTTTCTGATAAGCAATTAAAGAAAGAAAAAATGAATGTTGATCAAGATTGCAGAAGGATCATAATAAATATAATGTGAATGACATTTAAACATTTGCTGCAATCAGCAGTTTTGCCTCTTGGCAGTCAACGCTGACACATACAACCAGAGAACCTAAAAACGGTAAAAAAGAAGGGAAAAAAAGCAACAAATTTTGGTGTCTCATATTCTAAAAGAAACGAAAGAGTCATCTACTTGCCATTATGTGCAATAACAATGGCATCAAAATGCCCGCGAGGTTTTCCGTTCTCACTTAAGTGCCACATCCCGTTAAATGGCTCCAGCTTGCTTATCCAGCAAGGGCGGATCACATTAATAAGAGAAGTCTAGGAACAACAGTCAAATAGTATATAAGTAGAAAAATCAGAGGAAACAAAAGAGCAAAAGGTCAGAAAGCTAAATTTACAATATTTGGATACCACAGCATAACGTTCCTTTTTTCTTTTGGGATAAATTTCAGATTAGAATTCATTCACGAAATTATTCATCAATAATCAATAGGTCCACTCAAGTGATCAGAATTATTAAAAATTGTGTCTATGTAGATTCCATATCGTGCATTCAACTATGATAAAACCAAGCAATCTAAACAGGTATATGCAACAATCTTTGCTGTTAACAAGGCTAGGCAGCGGCTGTTTTAATGCTTTACATCTTCCAGATTCTTTTAGTTCATTCTTCCCAGTTGCTCTTACTGAAGATTTTCATTACCATCCTGAAAACACAACCAAATAGAAACAGAATTCAATCACCTGAGACAGCAACGAGTCAGCAAGCGGCCGCATCCCGTTCGTGCCTATATACCTCGGGCAAGAAGACGTCGGAACAAACTTACCACCCAATTCAAGCTCTCCTACGGTACCTTCCCACTCTCGAACTAAACCTGCAGCCACCCAACCATCGACCAACTGAGCAAACTGGGTATCAGTCACTGTAAAGAACTGAGCCGCGTGATCAAAGATTAGGGGTTCAGGACCAAGACTTCTGGTCCCCATTCTTCCTCCCAATCCATGAATTCCCTGCAACAAAAAATGCAAATTGAAATGCCCTTTTATAGATGTGCTAAGTTAATAAAAAAACAAATTTCAACCCACATGAGAGTGGGTTCAGAAGATGTACGCAAATCTATCCACTGGTCACTAGAAAGCCTTCTAATCATGCAACAGACACAATTAAGTACATAATCTGTGAGAACCAGGGGAAAAAACTCGAACAGAAAAGAAACTGAAATGACCAACCGTGTCAAAGACAGTGGAGCGAACACCCCTTTTCTCCAAACTCAGCGCACACATTATTCCCGCCATGCCGCCGCCAATAATGGCGACAACGGGATCTTCGGAGAGAGCAGTAGCGAAGGTCACCTGTTCCTGACTGAAAGTTTTCTTGAGAATAGACCTCCTTGAGGTACCGTATGACGATTTTCGACGGAATTTGGAGGTGGGTTTGCGGGGATCCATGGCGGGTTTTCTGGAATTGGAGGGGGAATTAGGTTTGGATTGGGAATCGCACACTACAAGCAGAGAGAAATTTGTAGAGGGTTTGAAGGAGAAGATGGAGGTGGAAGGTTTAGAAGTTTTGAGGGGTTGAAGAACGAGGGAAGAGGAAATGGAAGACATGATCTTTGGAGGGAAAAAAAGAGTGGACGAGAGGAGAAGAAGCTTCAGTAATCCATTTTTCCGTTCGTGCGCGCCACTGATTCGTTCAAATTGGGTTCTTTTTCTTCCACGCTTCTATACATATTTGTTTCTTGTACCCAAAAAAAAAAAAAAATCATCTTTCCCGCATTATTATATATATTTTTTCTTTTGGCGTTGTTTAAGTTTGAGTCTATTTAGTTTATGAAATAAAAAATTATAATCTTAAAAGTTTGAAAAGTATTGTAAAGGGTCTCTGAACCCATTTGACCATTTGACCATTACTGATAATTTGAAATCAAGAGGTAAAAATATCTCAAATTAATATTAATTTAATTTAAGATATTTTTGCAATTAATTTAAATCTGTCTTAGTCGAGTCAGCATGTTAATTGCCATGTAAACATTATGTTAAATGAGTTCAATAAACCATTTAGAATATTCTTTTCAAACTTCAAGAAATACGATAGACACCAAACTTAAATCTAATGATTAAAAGTGTATTTTTGTCTTTTATTTTTATATTAGTTGTCTTTTTAGCGGAACAAGGAACAGAGTTTGACAAGGAGAGGATTTCGACATCCGACTCAAGTATGTAATATCTTGACCCATTGAACTATGATTATACATAATAAGATAGTCAATGTTAGCTCCACTCTATTAGTTCAACGTTTACATCATATACTGTATTAATTAAAAACGATGTGGCACAATGTATCAACGGAAAGTGTTAAATGTGGACTAATTTCGTACGCAAAGACTTTGAAAGACTAAAAATGTAGTTCTATAAATCTAAATCTGCTCGAAATTTGTATACTTCACATGCTTTAGTTGTCCCATTGTGCCATATGATGGGATTAATAATAGAGAATAGTTTTTTTTATATACTAATTATCGTTGAGCTATGCTCGTTTTGACAATGATAGAGAGCTGTTAGATATAAAATTAGAAGTTGAAATATTTAATCACAACTTCTTTAATCAACGAAGCACAACATGGTTTGGTTGTCATATTGCATCATCTGATCTCTAATTAATAGTCATCGTGTCCCATAAAGGTAAAATTGAAAAAAGAAAAATTGTTGAAAGTTCTCCTGGGAATGACAAGCATCAGACCTCTCCCCACGCGCACCGCTGTCACCGTCTGTATGGACTAACGGGTAAGTTTGGGTTTGGATAACTCTGTATTTGTGCCTAAAATAAGAAATAATTTTTGTTATTTCTTTTATTTGAATTAGAAAACAAGCAAAAAATGGATTAATTAATGTTGATTAATTCGAAAAACATTTTTCTTATTCAATTTTGATTACAGAAACATTTTTCTCTTCCTTCTTAAAATCCAGCAAAGTCTTCTTCGTCTTCGATTCCACCCTTTCTTCTCACGAGTGCACGTTGAGAAAAGAGAATTATGTTAACTTTGAGGAGCAACCAACATGTAACAATTTAGCACTGAAACCGTGCTGAAACTACTTCCAAAGTAGTGGTATCTTCCAGGACCCAAGAAACTTTCTTTCTTCTCTTGTTTTCAAACCCTTCTTCTGTTAAACAAGTTCAATATTCTTATGTGAGAACAAAAATTAACAGTTTCTTAAAAATTTTAATAATAATAATTTTTAATAAAATGTTCTCAGAGCTAAAACGAGCCTAGTTCAACAGTAATTAACATATATTCACAATCTCTAGGTTGTGGGTTTAATCTCCCACCCCATGTGTTGTACGAGTGAGAGATCGAATCATCAACTTTTAGGATGATAATAATAAGTTCCATTTCCACTGAGTTGGATTTGGATTTGCATAAATTTAAGCATAAAATTTGAAAATATGTCAGTTCAAAATTGTTACACAGTCCCCATCTGAAGCACATCAAATTCAATCCATTTCCATCAACACCCTCCAAAAACCATAGAAAATCATTCTCTAATTTTACTATATCACATCTAATACACCAATTATAGTCCCCACATCATTCTCTTAGCCACAAAAAGAGAGAAAGAAAGCATTTATCTGTATATACAACAGTCCACACTGAATCAAAATCTTTCCTTATATGCAACATAAAATCATGGTGACTTTCAGAGGGAAAAAAGAAAAAAAAAGAAAAAAAAAACATGTACATTTCATATTAGCACAATTCACTCAGTTAAGTCATTAGATGTAAAAAAGAAAACAAGCTATTTCCTTTTTAAGAATAACCAGGCAAGAAACTAGCAACTCCAAGAACAAGCCTTTTCTCTCTTCCTTTCTCTCTTCCCCCCTCTTTTTCTTCTTATTTTTGTTTTGTTTTGTTTTTTTCTTTCTTTATCACATTAGAGAAATGTAGATTTTCATGAATGAATGGAGATGTGTACATTACTTTTGTGTTGATTGATCGTCGTAAGTGTCGGTTTTCTCGTCTCTTTATCGTGCTTCGCTTGGCTACTGAGTTTAAAAGATTTGTTGTCGTTGTTGCTGATATGTCCATTGGCTTGCCCTTTACTTTTGCGGGCAGCCATTTCCGATTTGTGACTACCGAAGCTGTGGCGCTGTGCTCGTGTGCATACTTGTCCCTTCTCCTCTAGGCTTAAGTTGGTCGCATCGCCGCAGCTTTTCCTTCGGGTTAGATTTGGAGACTTTGGTCGAGTCAATGGCAACTGACATAGGATTCTAGTTAAAATTTTTGAACATGATAAAACAAAGAAGCATCTGCAAGCATGGTAATATGAACATGCCAGAAACATAGTCTTTTTCAACACTCGAAATTACCCGACACGTAGAGGCCAGAGGGCATACCGGGTCATCGTTGAGTGACTTATACAGCCTAAGACAGGAAAGATCATATGGGTAGAGAGTTTCGATAACTGACCTTTTTGAGTTCAACTTTAGGTGGTGGTCCTTCATAGTAGAAACTGGGCACTGGCTTTGCTTTGATCACTAGTCCCTTCCTAAGCTGCTTGAGTGCTGCTTCTTGTTCTTCCTACAAGCATTTTAAAGCAGTAAATCAAAGACCAAACTAGGACGACCGTTCGACGATTACCTGAAAACCATTGTAAATATAAAATGCAGAAGAATAGATATGCAGAAGCAAAGTGGCAGTCAAGAAATACCCTGATTCTCTCTTCATATTGGATTCTCTCTGCCTCTAAAGCTTTGTGTTTCTCCTCCAACTTGTTGTAGTACTGAACAGAGAATTTATTTCATAAGTGAATGGAGAAATCACAGGTCGAACAGCAAGGTAATGTTTAGATCATACAATAACAGAAGTACCTCCTTCCTTTTACCAGCACGTTCGGCCGATCTAAATGTGGGAGCCGTTCCGATGGTAACTTTAGATTTGAGTTGTCGAATCGATGCAACAGTACTATGAATGGGCTAAGGATAACAAAATCTGATTCTATGAATGAATTAAGCATTTAAAAACTAAAACAAAGACTTAATTCTATGTAATAGTTATCGAAGAGAGGATACGAGGAGGCGATAAACCAGTTTTCTTCTTCGTCGTGATGTTTCTTAAGATCATTCTCTGAAGATTTATGCGACGGTTGAGGCGAGTTTGGCTGTAGACAAGTAAAACATGTTGAAATCAGAATTATGTGAACCTTCTTTTCCACTTTCTTACAGAAATCTTCGCCTATACTTCAAGAAAAATATACAGAAAGGAGAGGTCTGAGGAGGATTGGATATTCTCCACCTTGTAAAAACTGTACTGCAACTAAATACTTTTCCTACTGAACTATAGACAGAATCAACATTTTCAACGGCTCTGCGCTCACATAGACTCGAAGTAAATCGAAGTCGAGGCTGAAACTTGTATATAACTGACCCTAATGACACTAGTCTTCTTACTTCCAGTCGAAACCATTGACCACGAAAACACGAAACCGAATAAAAGGGCATGGTTATATTTGTGTCAAAATGCTTAAAAGAAGTCCAACAGGAGATCAACCCCTAAAATCAATGTCCTGATGCTGTTTTCCGGTATTTGTCTGCTCCTACGCTACTTTTCCTACTTAATATAAGCTTCTTCTAGTAGTTGAAATATTGTCAAACATATGGCTGCATTGATACTCCTAAAAGTTTTACTTACCAGTGAATTCTGCTTTGGGCTGGTAGACTGCAAATTGATAGTATTTGGTGAAGTGACGTCTGCAGTAGCTGGAGCAGGCTCGGTCTCGACGGTTTGCGGGCATGTCCCGTTATTTTCTGCTGCCTGAACGGTTGGTTGCTGAATCTTGGGGTTCACCCACATGATTTTTGAAGAAACAGCTATAGTCCCGGGTGAGATAGACTTGTTAAAGTCACTGATCTTCTGTGCTACAGTTCTCCTCTCCTTAGGCACAGGCACAGGCGTGGGCGCGGGTGTGGGTGCGGGCACGGGCACGGGCACGGGCACGGGCACAGGCACGCTAGCATCAATGTTTGTGCTTTTGATGGTTAAAACTTCAGGCTCATTTTCTTGAAAATTTTCGGCAGACGAATTCTCCTCGCTACATTCGTTTGCCCCGAGTTCCTCCGAATTGATATCCTCTTCTGCAATTTTGGGGGAAACATGGACTTTGTCCTGAGAAACACCATTTAAAACCACTACAACACCATTTGGCTTCTCCACCACACCAGCTATTTCCCTTCCCATGACCCTGCACCAAAAAATAAACACAAAAAACAAAAACAAAAACAACATCACAATCAAATTCTTCAAAAAGAAATGGAATCAGTTTCCAAAAACAAAAGCAAACTAAAGATCATATAATCCAAATTACATATTTACACTCACTCACTCAACTTGACAATAACTTCCAAAAAACTTTTTGCTAAAAAGAAACCAAAAGTGCATTGACAACATCCAAACTAGGTAGAATCTAGATTTACAAACAGGGGTTGATTTCCTAGCTAAGAATATCCATTGTTGGCCCATAAAACACAAGAGAAACATCAGATTGAATCCTGAAGAAAACTTCAAAATTGAGCTCAAAACGCAGAGGGACAAATTCAAAGGTTTGAATTGGCCCACCAAATCAAAAGGGTTAATGCAGAGTTTCCAATTCAATACACAAAGAAGAGAGAAACAGAGAACATACCAAAGGATTCCCATAAACACATGCAAAGATTAAAGACACCCATTTCTCCAAGCTTCAAAACAACGCAACATATTAAAGAAGACGACAAATTCTCATAAAGAGAAGAATATAAGCCAGTTTCAGCTCATTGCAGCAAAAAAGATGAAAAAAAAAAGAAGAAAGATCCATATCCACCATTAGAAAACTAAAGAAGAAACAGGAAAAAAAAGAAAGAAAACGAAGACCCACCTTGAAAAACCAGCTCTCCTTGCCGATCTGACAAGATCTCCCTGGCTCCCTCCCTCCCAAAACAAAGAAACCAAAACAAAACAACTAAATGGGGTTTTTTTCCCCTCTCTATTTGTTCTTTTTTTTTTCTCTCCTTTTTTTCCTTTTTACAAATCAACGTTAGCGGTTTTCCTTTTCGTTAGCGTAATGGTCGGAAAAGAAAACAAAACCCCAAAAATAAAAAATGAAAAACAAAGCCTTTTATCGGTGTTTTGCTGCTGGATGGATTAGATGTTTTCTCGTTAATTATAGCATATAGATTAAAGATCGGTTCTTTTTCTTTTTTTCATAATTTTTTTTGCTGGGATAAATTTAGTTGGGTGCTGCTGTTTGTTTATTGCCAGTCTGACGGCGTCGGACGATAACGCTGCAGTTTGAAAAATTAGTGGAGGCAAAAAGCCACGCTAAGACAAAAGTTTTTTTTTTTCCTTTGCAAAAAAAAAAAACCTTTTTTTTTTGCTTCTCTTGTTCTTGGTCTGTGGGACGAGGGGCCCACCTCAAAGATATCAAGTTTTGCCACGTCATCATCTTGTATAAGGACAAATAATGTGGAGAGGATGAGAGAATGGAAGTTGAAAGATACTCCGCTCAAACTCACGTTTTAAAATGTAATAATGAATTAGTTTCCATTTTAAATTTAGTATGAGATGATTTATTAACCAAAGTTGTATTAAAAGTTTCATTTTAATTAAGATAATTTTATTTCTAATTGATGTTCGACGATAAAAATATGTACTTTTTTTCTTCAGGTCGAAGTTCTAAATCTCTATCCTCTCACATTTGTTAGACTTATACAAAAACAAATATGAGAGTGTGAAAATTTGACCACACATATTTTTACCAAAGTTATGGTTAAGTTATTTTTTGTCTCTACGAGGCTAGATTTTTCTATTTGTTATACTTAAAAAAACAAATACGAGGGTGTTAGAATTTGAATATATATGATTTTACCACTGAATTGTGCTTATGTTCATTTTAGCGTCTAAGTAGCTAGATTTTTCTATTTTAGTTCGTGAGCTTTTGAAAAATAATAATTTGGACCTTAAACGTTAAATAAACCATCATTTTAGTCTTCAACTTTCAAAATGTGTATTTTAGTTTGTAAACTTCCAATATAATAGACGTTTTAGTTCTAAGTAATTAATAAATACATTTTTTAGTACAATATGTGGAGGTGAGAATTCGAACTCACGATCTTGTAGTTGTATAAATCTCTTAACCAATTGAGCTATCCTCATGTTATATTTGCATATCATAAACAATCCTCACACATCAAATATCTTTTATACTTGAAAAATGATAATAACAATATGTAATTTTTTCATAAAAATAAATAAATAACAATAATATGTATGTCAAATATCTTTTAGTGCAACAAATTTGAAAGGGTATTTAAACTTTTGAGTTCAAGAAAAAAAATACTTTAACTTTGAGCTAGGTTTGACACAAATATAACTACCTAATAAAAAATTATAAATATCGCTATCAAAATAGAATGTTTAAAATAATTTGAAAAAAGGAAATATAATGTCATATATTATTTAGTTTCGTGATCCGTAACCTATCGTATTGAGTTAGGAATAATTCATAAAATATTATTGTCAATTATCGATTTCGCCTAAAATCAAACCTACTACAATTATTATTATTATTATTATATGACATATTTGATTGAATAATTAACTAATATTTTAAAAATAAAAAGGAATATATGAAAATGGATGGATTGTATTGGAAAATGTGATTAGTGAAAAAAGGTCGTTGCTTTCAGTTGGGCTAATCAGACAATGAAAGCTCTTTAATCTCTTTCTTAATTATTTTAATTTTCTTTCATTTTCAAAAGCTTCCATCACCATTAATTAATGGAATTAATTTATACTTTTCTAATCTCAATTAAAAAGAAAAAAGAAAGTTTAGTTTAACGGCGTGAGTTGACGTTGACGGTGAGGACAACAGATGAGCCGAAAATGACCAAAATGGGTCCGAATCCTGAAATGGGAATCTTGTTTGGAATTTTGTCCTTCCAAATAAAACATCGTTATAAATTATAATTATTATTTATTAACTAACCATACCCATCCCCACCTCCTATGAACTAACTTTCATCATTTTCTCCTCTACTGTGATCTCTTTTAAAATTTAATTTTAACATAAATTTATGGTTTGAATATTATTTTTATTCCTGTACTTCCCAGCTTTCGATTTTCGTTTTTTCAATCTATATACTTTAAAAATGTATATATTTTAGTCGTCTATTTTCAATTTGGGTTAATTTTAATTTATTTATTTTAAAAAATATTCATTTTGATTCAATAATTCTAAAAGATGATCAATTTTTTTTGAAGATTTGAAATAGCTAGATATCATTGTTGTTATTCAATTAAGACTATTTTGTCATATGAGATACCTATTAATTATATTTGTGCGCTCTTTTATTTGTTTGACTTAGATTGGAATATTATTTTTTCAATCGGACTATTCATGTGGTTTGATATTAAATATTTTGTTGGTTGATTGGTGTATAATTAATTAATTAATTAGTGAGTAATTCTTTTAATATAGTTTTTCAGGATATATTTGAATTTAAAATTTAAAACAAAAAGTTTAAAGATAAAAAATGCATTTACTAGAAATTGTATCCACCCCGTGAAAAATAAATGACCTGAGTCATAAATACAAGCTTGAGAAGTTTCCATTACCATTCAGTCATCATATATATATATGTATATATATATATATATTTTTTTTTTGGTTTTTATGCGTATTTTAAATTTATATATATTTTTTAATACAACAACATCATATGGATGAGAATTTGAATTTACGACATTTTGGTATAACAATATAATTTGATCCATACTTAAATTCTTTTTCCTTTTTCTTCATATTGGAGAAATAGTGAAAGACGAAGTAAACCTATCTATATATCAATGTAGTTTCGTTGACACTTCCATCAATAGAAAGGTTTGAAAATTATTGATATTTATAAGGTTCGAAAAGGTTGACCAAATCTAAAAAGTATAAATTTTAATAAATACATTATCAATGTAAATATAATATTAAAATTTATAGCTTAATTTAAAAATGTGAGAATTATATACCTCATCCATTAAAAAGTAAGAGGTTGACATTTTGTTGAAGTAAAAAAAAAAATATATATATATATATATATAATAATAATAATAATAATAATAATAATAATAATAATAATAATAATAATAATAACAACATGAATATTTGATGCGTATTTTCATTATGATAAAATCGAGATCTTTAAATTTAAAGCATTGTCAAAAGATTGGTCCAATTGTAACAAAGTTTTTTTTTTTTTTTTTGGGTTAAATAAAAGAAACATAGTATATAGTGGTTAGTCGGTCGAATAATATCATTGTCAAGGATTCTGGATTAAATTAGAAATTACCCAAAATTTATGGCATTTGCTATACAATTTGAAAATGACTTGTCATACTTCACTACAATTTTTCATTTTTTCAACAATATTAATTCAAGTGAGAAAAAAACCCAACTTCCACCTGAATGTACAAAATTCATGTTTTTTCTAGAATATAATCGATTACTCATATGAATTTATTAAGAAAAATATGGGTATATGAGGACTTGAATTATATTAAATTGAACTATAAAATCATGGATTGATATCATTAGATAGCACAATATTAATAAATAGGTTTAAATCTTATCTACCCATGTTGATTAGGTTTCCTTTTCAAAATTTTCCAACATTTTTTTAGTCATCCATCGACTCTGTATAAAACTATTTTAGTGATTCGCTTAAATTATTTTAACAGATTATTTAATAGAAACCTAACAGGTAAACAGTTACTCAGAGTCATATTGAGATTTCAAATGAATTTTGATTGTCTTTAAACAATATTTTGAACATGTAAAGATTTGAATGTTAGAGTGAAAAATGAGATTTAAACCATAAATAAAAGATGAATAAGTGATGGATCTTTTTAGTAATTATTTTTAAATTTTCACATCTACAAAATTTTCCAACAATCTTTTTTTTTTTTAAATAACTATAAATCAAAGAAAACTAGACAAAGTAGATCCATTCAAATAATTTCATAAACGAAAGAAGGCCAAACTTTTGAAAGTCAAATAAAAAATAATTCCAACTATTTTTCTAGAAAACATTTTTTTTTCCTTCTTCTTTTGATTAATGACATCCAACCCATAATTACCCTATTGATTAATCATTCTTTTACTCAAAGTTAAATTATCTCCCACCAAATTAGAGCTTGTCTTCTTAATTAACCCACAACACAAGCATCTGTCTTCAAAGTCTCTCTTTTGCAGTGAAATAATGGCTTCCAATTGGTGGGTGTGATGCCATTGTTTGGGATCCATAATTTGAATTGACCATTTTTCTTTGGCCCACTAAATCACTTTCTTTGAGAAAGTGTTTTTGTGTGGAGTTTCATTGTAAAGCACTTAATGAGACAAAATTGGAGCAAAATCAGGGCATTGTCTAGAGATGGAAATTTCAACCATATGTATAGTGATATCAATCAACACTTATTTGACATTTTTGTTTCATTATTTTCCCCTCTTCGGGTTTATACTCTTTTGATAGTTGTATTTTATCGACTTTGATTGATTTTGGTTAATTTACTTTTAAAATATTTAGTTATTATGCTTTCAACTTTTGTTCATTTTAAGTTCTTATATTTTCAAGATATTCGTTTTCGTTCTTGTGATTTTAAAAGGTTACAATTTTAGTCTTAATTTTTGTTATCTCATTTATCTTGATCCAAATTTTTGCATGACATTTCATTATCTAAATTTCTTGAAATACAGCTTTGAATATGTATTTAAGGATTTTCATTGTGTTAAAATTTTGTAAATAGGGGCCAAAATGTTCATTTTTAAAGGTACGGAGACCAAAATAGGCATTTTGAAAGTATAAAAACTAAAATAAACAAATGTTGATTAAAATGAACCAAAATCAAAAGTACAAAGACTATTTGTTACCTTCATTGAGGTCGAGTTTTCAATCCCTCATCCTATACATTTTTGTTCTAAAAAATACAAGATCTCACATACATAAAATATGTGTCACATGTTTAATATGATCATCATTGGATAATTTTGTGAAGTTTGACCAAATTATAAGAACTAAATTGAAAATTTTAATATCATAGGAACCAAATTGAAACATAATGAGTCGAAATTGATAATTTAACTGAGTGTCAAATTTGAGTTTTTTTTTTTTTTTGATTGAAAAATATTGAGTTTTTTATACCTCCAAGGAAGGTATATTTTTCTATTTTTTAGTTATGAGTTTATAAAGCAAATGTGGAGTTTTAAGATTTAAGTTTATCAATGCCCAATGCAATGGTTGTAATTATATAAAAATTGAAACTATAATTAAATCTTTAAAACTACATAATGCTTATTTTTTAGAACTTCAATATGCAAGTACATATACAAGCACAATTCTATGGGGTAAATAAGGAAATTTTTGTACTATAAACTTCGATCTCACGACATGATAGCTTCGACAAAATATTCAATAATAGAAAAAGAAACTACTTTTTAAAAAGGAACAAAAAAAATGTGGTTTACAGAAAAATTAGATCTTATATGTCATTAAATTTTTAAACCAAATCACAAATGAACTAAAAAAACTCAAGTTTTTATTGTTAAAATAAATTTAATCATTTATAGATATATAACTGCATAAAATTGGCCTACCACGTAAATTTAAACATCATTTTGGAAGGTGAAGACAAAAAAACTCACAAGTTTTTTTTTTTTTTTTTTTTTTTTTTTTAATGGGTCGAAGTTGGAGGAATGCTATAACATAGAAAATGACCTATCCAAGCATATGTTTCTTTTTTTAATCCATTACTTGAAAAGAGAAAATAGCACTTTTTCAAGAAACTTCACTAAATATATATACAATGCAATGACCTTTCTCTATGTTTCACACACCTAGAAGTTAAAGATGGTTAGAAAATAGTTCTTTAATTTGTAAGTGAGAGTGAAAACTAAGAAGTTGTTTTAATTTTTAGTTATTAAGAAATACTAAGCGTTTGATAATTATTAACTTTTTTTTTGTTCAGATAAAATCACAAGTTTAACGTAACCTTGAAGTGGATTTGTCAAACACAATATTGAAAGTTTAGAGATTAAACTTATAATTTAACATTTTTTTCTTTCCATTTTAAGAAATGTTCTTATTTATATAAAAATTTAAAATATATATATATATATATATATATATATATATACAGAAACATAAATAAAAACATTATCTTATCATTCTTTACCTACCAAATACATAATTAATCATTATAAAAACTGAAATATAACATACAATTTTGAATTTAGAAAAGATTAAAATTTGAGATAAATAACAAAAGTTACTTTGGAATTTATGTTTTTCATTTTTTTACCAACATGAACATAGTTTATACGTTAAAATATTTTGTTTTTTTCCTTGTGATCAAGGAAATTCTCATTCCCACATTTGTTATATTAAAAAAATACATATTTATTTTTCTTTTTCTAAAAAATAAGAAATGAAAAGGTGTGAAACAATAAATGAGGGTTATAATTAAAAAAAACAAATGAAAGAGAACTTAATTGACCTGATGTTACCAAATGGGACCATGACCTTATATTTTATAATATTGATCTTGACATTCATACAATATCTAAGGACTAGGAGTGATATCTACTTAAAAAGTAATATTAATTTTAAGGTTTAAATCTATTTTAGTTTTTTTTTATTATTAAAAACATCTATTTTGATTCATGTACTTTAATTTAGGTTCATTTTGATTATTGTACCCTATTTTGGTTCTTGTATTTTTAAAAATTAACTATTTAGATTATTTAATTTTCTTTTTCATCTCATTTCTCAAATTTCTCTCCATCATAATTTGACCATGATAATTCACTCACTAAATTTCTTGAAACTTAGCCATAAATTTGTATTAAAAGATTTCTATTGTGTATAAATTTTGTGCTATAATTTTATAGTTATAGACCAAATTGGTCTCGTTTTAAAAAGTACCAAGATTATAACCGATATTTTGAAAGTATAGTGGTTAAAATGAACAAAAATTGAAAATACATGAAAAGGTATAAGAACAAAAATAGTATTTAAACTTTTTTTTTAATGGTCTTTCTTAAAATTGTTATACATAGAAGTTAATTCTTAAAATTGGATGGGGATTCGAACTCTTAAACTCGTGATTGAATATATGTACCTCAATCCGCTCAGCTATGTTTTGGTTGGCGAGTTAATTCTTTAAGCTGATTTTAATGAACACGAGTACTCGCAGTCTTCATAAACACGATTATAAACTTGTTGTTTCTTTTCTTCTCAACTATGGTTAGAGAAATGGGGGAAAGAAAACAACGATAATTGGAGATGGATGAATTTTATTAGGCAAATTTATTTCAAAATAAGATTGAAAAGGACAATTAATTAAGGCGAGAAATGCCCCCACAAGATAATATTTTTGAAATTAGGCTTGATGTGATTAAACATTATGAAATCATATTCTAAAGAAAATGTCACCAACCCGTAAATAAATATTCCCTAAGCATGCTTGGCCCCATTGCCCATGGCATGTCGTTGTCCCTTCTCTAAGAATAAGCCAATTTTAGGCCAACTTCTTCTCCTATAATTTAGATCTCACACAAATCTTGTTTGGTCCAATCTTCTTTCCTATTATTTACTTTGTACATACATGTCGGTGCTCGTGTGCAGGAGAAGATCTATAAATTTTAGTTTGTGGGGTCCACAATATTTTTAGGCCCTATTTTATGTGCTTTTCAAAATAGATTTTGTGGACTTGAGAAAAGTTTGAAACTCTAAAAAAGATTATTGATGTCTTGCTTAGTCGAACAATACTTTTGGTTGAATTGTAAAACTCTAAATAAATAGATAAAAGTTACTTTTTACTTAATAATGTATGTATGTGTATATATATATTTCTTTTAAAATCTACTAATAATGGTTCAAATTCAATCAACAAAATATAATTTTTGATTAGATTCTTTTTTTTAAGAAATTCACAACTTTTTGATTAGATAAATATATATTTATTTACTGGACTCGGTTCATATTGGCAATCACAAGTTGTCCAATTCCGGCGCCTCTTATTCATACTTTGTAAAAATAAAAGATACGGAAGAAAATAGATTGCATTATGGGCCAAGACTAGGTGTGTTATTTTGGTTCAGTTTACTTTTTAAATTTGGGCTTTCCTTGGCCCAGTTTTATGCATCTCAATTCAATTTTTCTTTTTTCTTTTTTAATTCAAAGATAAAGAGCCATGGAGTGAAGAATCAAATGAATGTATAACCATTTATGGGATGATATATCTTAACCGATTGAATGTTAATCTTATCTTCATATTTAATATCCAACATGAGTCAAGCTTAACAATTAAGGTATTTATTCATTTTATTAAAGTCATAAATTTAAATCTCAATCCGTATATTTATTGTACTAAAAAAAAGTTGATATCCAAATTAAAATAAGTATAGGCTTAAAATTTTGGAATAAATATAAAAATATGTTCTCATCTAAAAAATCCGATAATAGTTTCATTATTGGGGTGGTTTGTACATTTATCAAATTAGTTTAATTACAATAATTTCATAAGTTTGGAGTAAAAAAATGGATAAAATTAAAATAATTTCAGAACTACGATCATAAAAACCCTTATAATCTGTGGATGATTTTTGCATAATATAATTGTTCAATTTCGCTTATTAACTTTTGAAAAAATGTAATTAGTAACAAAATGACAAAACAGTCCAGAGAGGGAGAGAGCGAGAGAGGGTAATTTGGGTATTCGGTGAAATGCTTTCAGAATCTCTAAAAAATAACTGTCTTCACAAATACTAAGGCTTTTGACCATCTCCGATTCCGCCCATAACGGTCAATGAACTAACTTCCATTTCTCCATCCAATCAAAGGCTGCCACGTTTCACCTTCCCGCTCTCCCGCCCTATAAAATCCATCTTCTTAACGACTTCCAGCTAGTTTTCCGAGCCCCAACCCCTTCCAATTTTTCCCGCTCCTGAGATTTTCCCGAGAAAATTGCCAGAGAAAATTTTCTGTTTGAGCAGGGAGAGAGAGAGAGAGTAGAAACAGCGAGGTGTGAAATCAAGGAATGGCGACGATTGCAGTATCGGGAGCCACTGAAACACAGAAGAAGAACAGAATTCAGGTTTCAAACACCAAGAAACCACTATTCTTCTACGTTAACCTCGCTAAGGTATACATAACAGATTCTCTAATTATTTGATTCTTTGATTCTTTGATTCTTTGATTATTTGATTGGATTATAATTCGGGAGAATCGCGATTTCGTTTTGTGTTCTTTTGGTTCTCGATAAATGAAATGGAAATGTGCATGAACTATGAACTATCCATGGTGATTTGTAGAATTTGAACAAATTTATTTGCACAATTCGTCTGTTTTAGAATTTGAACGAGAAATCTTCCGCAATTCCTAATTCGATACCGATTCTAAATCATCTTGCTCTCTGTTTGCCCTAAATGTAATAATCTAAAATCATCCCCTTTCACCGATCTTCCATTTCGATGAGATCGATATTCGAGACAACAGTTTTTTACGTGCTTGTTATTGTTCTTGATTCAGAGGTATATTCAACAGCACAATGAGGTTGAGCTTTCTGCCCTGGGAATGGGTAAACTTTTTTTTCTCTTTTCCAAAGATCTCTTTTTCTGATATCGATATATCGTCCAGAAATGGCATCTGACGAATTTTTGGTTTTCTTGGCTCGAATTCTTTGCATCGTTACAGCAATCACTACTGTTGTCACAATTGCGGAGATTCTAAAGAACAATGGGTTGGCTACAGAGAAGAGTAATTAACACTATTGTCTCTTCGTTTTCAATGCTAATTTCTGTTCCATTCATTCACATTATCTATGGTGATACGGTGATTACTGATAACGCATGATTTTGTTATGAAACAGAAGTTTTGACTTCTACAGTTGGCATGAAAGATGAGAACAAAGGTCGTTTGGTTCAGAAAGCCAAGGTAAGTTCAATCTTTTATCTAATTTGCCATAAGTGGTAAAATAAATAAATAACTCTTGATCAGTTAAGTTATTAACATTCTTATATGGGATCTGAGATTATTATTTGGGTATGTTCTGTTCTTCATAGTTCGATTTGTACATTTTTATAGCTTAATTCTGAGTGTCTTCTCGTTTGAATTTTATAAAATCCATCAGTTGTTTTGAACAAACATAGCTTGATAATCTAGTTTTAATAGTGATTTTGATTCTGTCATGGCAGTGATATACTAGTGAAAAATGATTTTCGCTCCAAAACATGACTATAATATTCAATTTGATGAAGTTGAAAGATATGCATCATTTCACAGCTCATAATCTGTGTAGACCAAGGATTTGTTTCTTGTGGAATCTGAAATTCTTTTTTGTTTGTTTTTTCATTCTGATTTTGATAGATTGAGATTGTTCTGGGGAAGTCTGAGAAATTTGATTCTCTGATGACTGCGGCCACAGCTGCTGCGCCAGAGGCAGCTGCTGAAGAGAAAAAGGCAGAGGAAAGCAAGGAGCAGCCGGAGCAGTAGGGGGAGGAGAGGGGACATTTTGAAGATGTTACATTGTTGTAGTTTAAGAATATCACAAATGCAATATTATAGGATAGGGGATTTTGATTTTGAATTGCTCTCTTTTCTAGTTTCTTTTTTTTGGGACAGTTACAGTTTTCAATGAGATGCCATGCCATCACCAAAAAGACAAAGAAAAAAAAAAAAAAACCTTTCTTCTCTATCAAGTGTGTGTTGAGAAGGGAGCCTACTGTCTGTGTTTGCATTTGTTAGCTTCATGGTGATCTAATGAACTGATAAAAGGATGCCTCATCTTGAATTTTCTTTTCTAATCTTCATTCTCTCTCTCTCATTACTTCCACTCGTTTTTCTTATTTTCTTTTTTTTTTTTTGCTTCACATTTTTTTCTGTTGACTTTTGAGCTAAGCTAGCTACTAAAGAATTGGTTTTTGATTGGTTGATTTTCAACTTAGCTACAAAAATTCTCATGAGAAAGTAGAAACACTAACAATTCTCAAAATATTTATATATATTTTTTAAACTTATAAATGATAAATAAAATTTTTACTCATAAACGATCCAACAAAAAAACAAAAAGTTAATGAAAACGATATCACAACCACTTTATTGGAGATAGATGTCTTTAACTGCTAACGTTGGTTGATGGGTCGAGAAATGACCTATAAGAAGTATGTGTTATTATCTCTAAAAATGTCATACAAAAGTAACTAATTTATTATGTTTTGTTTAGTTCAACAAATATAATGATGAGAAATCAAACATGTAACTCTAGAGAGTATAGATGTGCATTAATTATTGAACTATGTTTGAGTTGACTCTAATTTATTATAATGTATATTGTTTTACAATAATTTAATTATGGATTGCCCAAAATCATTTAAACAGAGCTAAATTATACCTAGGAAGAACTTCAAAATTAAATTTTAAAAATTTTTGTCAATGATCAATAACAATGGTAAGATTATGAAAAAAATAAAGACGTTATAAACGTTATGAAACTGAAAAGACAAAGATCTATACGAAAAAAAACCTGAACATTTTTGGTGCCAATCTTTCAAAGTTCGATATTAGTTTTGTTTTTATTATATTTATTATTTTAAAATTCAAATGTTATGTTTTAATGTAAATTACGCATAAAAAATTATTTTAATATTTAAGCGCACATTGCTACGACCAAATTGACAATTTAATGGTGTATATTCTATTTATTTATTTATTTTCATATGTATCTTTATTATTATTATTTTTTTTATAAAAATTTCAGATGCATTTGAATTATGAAAACAATATGCAAATCTATAAATTATAAGCCTATGAGAGATTTTAGAGAAATTATATTATAAAATTTTAAATTTAATGGCGTGTATAAATATATATATATATATATACATATATGAATAAATAAATAAAGTTTTTGCGCTATTTTTATAATTTCCTATAGATTTTTTTAATGAAAAAAGGGGTTTCAATTTCATATTTTAGAAAAAAAAAAAATTTCCTCAAAATCCCGAAAAAAAAGGAAAAGAAAAAAAAGAAAAGGAAAAATGCATATAAGTTATAAGATAAAATCCACCGGCCCTCTCTTTACGATTGTGGTCGCACGGCTTCTCCTGTCTCTCTCTCTCTCCTCTTCCTCCACCAAATCTCTAAAACCCTAGGGCCACATTCGATTTTTCAGTTCCAGTTACTCGATTCTCTCGTTCTTTTACTAGCTCTCCTCGATTATTGAGTAGGTATGGTAAAATAAGCTTGTTTGCTCGGTGACTTATATTTCTAGGGTTTCTTTTTCCCGTAGATTTTTGTTTATTCTTGTGCTTTGTCATCTGTTCCGTTTGTTTGTTGATTTTCTTGCGTTAATGTTTGCGACGGAAGGAACTGAATGCTGGTATGTCATTCGGGTTTGTAGTTTGTTTGGATTGGTTTATTTTCCGAGGGGTTACGGTTCAATTTTATGGGATAAGCCTGAGATTTTGGGGTTTTTAGATTTTTATTGTTCACTTGGGATTTGTTTTTTTTGTCTCTGTTCTTTATGTGGTGGGAATTCTCTGTATACTCGTCGATTGTCAAGTTCACTTATATATGAGCAAGATTTGACGTGATTGAGAACATCTTTTTTTCTTTACTGAATATGATAGTTTGTTGCAGCTTAATCTGAATGGCTGACGTGGATCAGAACTACACGCATGTTGAAGATAATCAAGTAGATGAAAATACACAAATATATGAGAATGCTCAGGGACAGGATAATACACTGGAACAGGATAATGCTCAGGAGCCAGAGCCCTTGCACGAACTTGAGAATGAACATGTACAAGAAACCTTAGAGCCTGAGCAAAAGCAGGTGCATAATGAGGATTCTCTGGCTGTAGTAGGTGAGAAGAAGTGGCCGGGATGGCCAGGAGAGAGTGTTTTTCGAATGTTGGTTCCTGCACAAAAGGTTGGTAGTATAATTGGTCGCAAAGGTGAGTTTATCAAGAAAATAGTCGAGGAAACGAGAGCTCGGATTAAAATTCTTGATGGTCCTCCTGGAACAGCTGAAAGAGCTGTAAGTATTCCCCTTTTTGATGATAACTTTTCTATTATAATTTAGCTAGTGTTTTTGGTGTAAATTATTTGATGATATAATATCAAATTAATGCGATCTATCCAGTTTTTAATTTATCTCTTAATGAATATTGATGCTTCAGTAAGAATTATTGTTTTGGGTTTTCTTAATTTTCATATTCTAAATATATATGGCACCTTGATTCAAGTTAGGCAAATATTGGGCATTGCATGGTATGATTAGCCCAATCCGCTCGAGTATTAGCTTCTTTTAATCAATTGTTTAATCTCTATTTATACTCTTGGTTTGTCATATTCAAGCATGTGACGTCAGTCATATGGCCGTTTAATGATGTAGACACGATTCTTAAGATCCCTGGGAAAATTTCAGACTAAAGAGTTAATAAGATATTATCATTTGTTAATTTGATTAGAACTTATAATAAAAGCCATTAAATCGCTGTTTAAAAAATATAGAAGTCGGATAATGTTCTAAAATTCTTCCGAGTGATGTAACAAGCATTTGAATATATTAAACCACTGGGCACTCTTAAAATGGATCTGCCAACACTTGTGGGGAAGATTGAGCTCCATCTTTCAAAGATATGTGCTTATACACCCCGACAATGGGTGTTAAATATGGTTCTCTTTCAGCTTTATAACTGGCAAAGGAAATCTCCAAAAACTAAGATTGACCCTTTAAACATGTAAAAACCACATTATAAAACAAAAAGGAATGTAAGACTAATCCAGGTTATCCCAGAATATGGATACAGTTGCCTTGATTCTAGTAACAAAAAATGAATCTGTGCAGGTTGTGTGCAAATTTTAAGGCAACGACTCAATCTTCAATAGGATCCCATATTTGAAGAACCAAATATCCAGATGCGGGGATCAGCATTCAACATTACAAAGTTCTGAAAAGTTGATCTGAATAACACGTAGGCATCTGGAACTTTTGTACCATGAAGCACTGCAATATCTCTGGTAACTTCAGATCTGAAGATTGATGTCCAGATTTCCAACGGGATAATGAATATAAATAATAGAGAAAACATAATGATAAATGTAAAGAGTTAAAAATTTTTAGTAATTTTTAAGATGTTTTGACATGGTTAAAGATATGATTAAAATGAAAATTGAGAGGAACTAAAACTGAAAATTAATCACCAATATCAAATAGAAGTGTTGTATTTTTGCTTATGCTTCTATGGTATCTTCTCCAATAATTCAGTTCATGATCCAACAACATATAAAATAATAGTGTGGAAACCTAAACTCATGAATTTAAATGAAGAAAACAACTATATTATCTAATTTCTTGAAACATAGAAAGCTGATAAATAACCTCCATGTTCAAAATTGGCTCACAAATTTCAACATGTGCTGCACCCTTTTGATCTATTATGGAAAAGAAACCCTTATAGATATTTGCAGCCTCCAAGTTGTGTCTTGCATGATCTATTATTGGAAGAAGAATCATCCGCTGTTTCCGCCCTTGCCTCTTTTGATATATAGTTTGAAAGAGAATGTTTTTGAATTGTTTGGTCTACCTTATAATTTTGGCAACTTTATTATTCTAATTTCAAGGTGCTCAAAATTAAACGAAGAGGTTAAGCAAGTTGGATGGGTAAGGGTTGGAAATCTTGTAGGAGATCTGAATGGAAACTGATAGAATAGTTTTTGAAGGCTGATGTCGTATATGTAGTGTACATTCTATTTTGTGGCTTTTTTACGATCTTTGCAGATATATTTAATTTGTCATTGTTGACTATGCATATTGAAGGGGACTCTCTCTGTGTATTTTGCATTTAATACATCTGGAAGTTTGTGTTTTAATAAACTGATATGATACTGTTCATATCTTTTATAAGAGGTGTATTTAATAGTAACTCGTATCAGTAGGAGCTTGGGATTATGATCTGCTTGTCCTTGGTTTTTTCCAATAGATGTTATAATTTAATTGTCTTTTCATTCGTTGGCGTTTCACGCGTTTTCCCTATCTGTGGAGCTCACGAGCTGGGTCTAAAATTTGACGAAGTATTTTGTGCTTTGTATTTGTTATATGGGCGATTCTGTCTATTTAGGAAGGAGAATTTCAAATTCTAGTCTTCATCCCCATTTGATTTTATTTTTTCCTTCTGGTAGTTAATGAATTTCTGATGAGAATTTGTATTTCTTACAAGATAGTATTATTCATTTAATAGGTAATGGTGTCTGCAAAGGAGGAACCTGATTCTACTTTTCCTCCTGCGGTGGATGGACTTCTGAGGGTTCATAAACGCATTGTTGATGGTCTGGAGGGTGATAATGCTCATGCTCCCAGCATGGGAGGTAAAGTCTCAACGAGACTGCTAGTGGCAGCTTCGCAAGCAGGAAGTTTAATTGGGAAGCAGGGAGGGACTGTTAAATCCATTCAAGAAGAGTCAAATTGTATAGTTAGAGTTCTTGGTTCAGGTGGGCTTTTAGATGCGATTTGATTATCTTCTTTAATGGTCGTATATTTGTCAGGGAAAACATATGTTCTTGTTTTCTATTTACTCGTTTTTAAATTGATAATTATCTATCCATCTTGGTTTTCATCTTTCTAATGAATCCTACCCTTGTCATTCGGGAATTGGAGTACTGCAGAGGATTTACCTGTTTTTGCTCTCCAAGATGATAGAGTTGTTGAAGTACTAGGTGATCCAGCTGGTGTGCACAAAGCAGTGGAACTCATTGCTTCGCATCTTAGAAAGTTCCTGGTCGACCGTAGTATTATCCCAGTCTTTGAAATGAATGTGAGTATAATTTCCCTATGAGTTGTCAGCCAATTCCATTTGAAGAATGAATAGTCTTAAATTTTCCTTTTCTCTCTTCCTCCCAACCCAAATGCCAAAAAACCAGATGCAGATGTCAAATCCACAGATGGATCACATGCCGCCACCACACCAATCTTGGGGCCCGCCTCAGGGAATGCCACCAAATGCTGGGGGTGGTCCCGGCTTTGGACCGAATCCTCAATACATGCCACCTCCTCGTCAGTTTGACAACTATTACCCACCTGCTGATATGCCATCAGTTATGGATAAGCAACCCCATCATGGAATTTCTGCTTATGGAAGGGAAGCTCCTATGGGTGTACATGCATCATCGAATGCACAGGCAGCGCCTTCAATTGTCACACAGGTTAGTTAATGCCTTTTTTTGCATTCATGTGTTATATCACAGAAAAGAATTTGATCTCTTATATATGATGTGGCTTTGTGAACCCAGTAGTTTATCAAAAGTAACTCTGATGGAGCATCCTTGAGAGACCTGCTTACTTTTTCCTTCTAAAACTGGTAATTTTTTAAGATGTGCATATTGGTTTTTGTTGTACTTTTGCAGACAACTCAACAAATGCAGATTCCATTGTCTTTTGCTGACGCTGTTATTGGAACTGCTGGTGCTAGTATCAGCTACATTCGGCGTGCTAGTGGGGCCACTGTTACCATCCAAGAAACGAGGGGGGTCCCAGGGGAAATGACAGTTGAAATGAGTGGAACTGCGTCTCAAGTCCAAGCAGCCCAACAGCTTATACAGGCAATTATTCTTTATGACTCTTTCTGATTTTGCATCTTCTTCAGTCCGAAGACTTCAGATATGATGTCAACTTTCAGTAATAGTTTTTTTTAGTTAAAATATTTTCTTTCTGGAAGAAGCCCGGCTGGGAAGGGTTTGATGGATTTGTAGTGGTGTCATAGTTCTGGTGGCTCAACTTCGAAAATAACATAGTGAAGATTGTTTTTTCTATGTGGATATCAATCCATTTGGTTGATCTAGTCGAAATAACTTCTCATTGAGTTATTGGTGGGAAAAAGGTCGTCTTTTGTTTTTTCTGGTTCCCCACCTGGAGTTTAATTCTCCGTGAATAAAAGTTGGGGCAGTGCTAACTGTTGACATCGTATAAACATCAATACTAACTTGTGGAGGTGGAATTGCTGCTTTTCGGGGCGATCTATGGTCTTTTAATAATCCGTATTTGATTGTGTTGCAGAATTTCATGGCCGGTGCTGGAGCCCCAGCCCAGGCTCAAGCTGGGGCGACGACAGACCAAGGCTACAACTCTTATGCTGCTGCTCATGGTTCAGTCTATGCATCTCCCCCTGCAAACCCGGCTGCTCATGCTGGTCATGCTGGAGGCTATGGCTCTGTCTACGGTACAAATTATGGGTACTAAGCCTTTGTATGATGTTCATTCTCCTCAACCCGAGCGATCCCACTTGGAGTCGTCGTTGTGGTGAAGAGTGGTCAGTAGAACTCCATCATTAGAAAGATTTGTATCATGTAGCCTCCTTTTAATCAGATTTTTGGGAACATATTCTACCTGAACGTCTTGTGATCTGCATTAGCCTATTTGTATGGTTTAGAGAATTCAGTATCTCTGAGATTTTAGCACCGAGTTATTATTGAGTTCATGCGATGGACATTTTAAAAAATGCTGCAACATTATCGGACAAGAAAATTCCAACTTGCATAAGGCTATTAGATTGATTATCTTGGTTAGGGGTTTGTGATATTTTTCTTGTGTGATTTCTTTTCCAATACAAGAATATAATATTACATGCTATAGGAATTTAATAGATCGGGGATTCTGAGATCATGCAAATATGGTTAATAAAAGGTTTTAAAGAATTGATAGTAATTGCTTATATTGATAAAGTTTCTCTTCTTTTTGGGAGGATAAAGTTAAGTGTGCTTGATTAGATCTAATTTATAGTTGGGTTAAGAAGATGACTTGGATCTAATTTATAGTTGGGTTAAGAAGATGATTCTAAGTCGTAAGAGATAGTAGAACCTCTCTTAGTAGGATATGGTTGTTCGGGGATGAATGCCTCTAATCCTAATGGGGTTGTAGATCGAGTTTTTGAAAATTCCTTTACTCGAAACTTCCTTTTGGAAAAGGTGAAGCAGATTGATTAGGTTATCGAGAATGACTAAAGAACAAAAGGACTTTCCAATAAACTTTCCAATTAAGTTGCTTAGGAGTCTATTTGGTAGAGAATTCATATCTTATTTGTTCGTGAAAACTGTTTTTGGATTCAGTAATCCAAATAATGGAAATTTTGAAAACAGCTATTTTATGTTTTCAGGATGGGATTCAAAACTTATTTAAAAAGATAAAAACTTTAATAGATACTCTATTTCATATAAATTTATTTTATTTTTGTTAAAATGTTTAATAGGTAACCAAAACTTACCAGGTCACTAACGAAATGCTAGCTTATTTTTTTTTGCTGGTATCTTTTGTTAAAAAAAAAATCATAAATCAAGAATTTATATAATTATTTGTGTTACGGGTAAAATTGTCTAAAATAAAATTTGTATCATATAGAAAAAGTCACTTGGCCATTTTTTCAAAATACTTTATTTTTTTTAATTTCTCGGAATCGATGTTGTGTGGCTTACACTGAGTGGATTCCTATAATCGGAGCTCGTTGCATGAGCTGAGCAACACTGTGATCAGCATACATGAGCTTGAATCTAGTACCTGTGAAACCACCCCAGACCTTTTACCGATGTACTGTCCTCTATAGGATTAAAATATACTATTTATTTTGCTCATTCCTACCGTTAGCTCAAGTAAAAGTGCCATGAGTGAATTATAGAAAAACAAAAGAGGTTTTGAAAGGTACCTTAACCAAACATGGTTTTGATTTCACTTGTTCAAGTTAAATTGCTCTTAGTTGTGTCCATCAAAATATATAGTTTAATGTATAAAGTACCTATTATTTTCTTTGAGGTTGAATGTTTAATTTTCTACCTTTCACATTTGTTTGTTGTTGAACTAAAAAAAGGCCACTCGTGTACAACAACAAATATGATGTGTGAATTTGAATCTTGAACTTAAAAAGAATTATGCTGATGATGACGGTGACACTTGTATTTCATCTATGCTTTGCCATAAAAAGATAGATACCATGAAAAAAAACATATTCTTATCTTGTAAATGCCCAAATAAGAAATTTGAGATGGGATCAATACCTATTTGCTTTTCATAACAACTCATATTTCACCTTTTTTTTCCCTTCACAGGCAAAGAATTTGGCATGTATAACATTTTAGTGCTCATACTTTTTTCTCAGACAATGTTGTTCCTGTACTCATGGAGTTAAATGTAATGATTAAGTTGTTGCTCTTTTAAGAACCTAATTAAAAACTTCATAAAAAACAATATGTTTACGCAATCCTGTCAATGATTTTGTGCATAGGGATCTTCTACTATATACCATTGAAATTTAAAAAAACATAGTTAAAATTATAAAATGTTATTATAGTTTTGACGGGCAGAAAGAAAGTGATAATAATCATGGTGTTCCGCACGTCTCCACTGGACCTATTACACGAGCCAAGGCTAAGAAGCTTCAACAAGCATTCCTTATTCACGTACAAAATTGGATAGGCTCAGTTCAACCTTTATTTCAGATGCTGCAAAATAATCCAAGAGAGGACGATGTTGTGAAGGTCAACGTTTGCAAGATTGACGTTGTGCCAACATTTTAAAGATTCAATTGTTGTTTCTAAGTCATCAAATTTTGCTTGTAATTTTTGAGTTTTTGGTCTTCCAAATGATGGTTTCAACTTTAAAGTTCAATTCTGAGAGGTTATTAAGTAGACCAATTGTGGTCATTACTAGTTATGGGTTTTATTTTGGGAAGTGAAGGGTTGGGGGTTTCAATCATATAATGGCTATAAAAAGCCCCATCCAAGCTATGTAAAAGAGAGATTTTAGCTGAATGAAATTTGATCTCTCAAGAGACTTTTTCTTTAGAAATCCCATTGCCATTTCTAAGGTTTCTTGCAATTCTTGTGATAGATTGCATTTTGAGCCATTCAATCCAGCCTTGATCAAGTTTGATTGTGGAATGACTCATTCTAGAACAAGATTTCCATTCTTGCTTCTAGATCTTTGATCATAGAGGTAATCAATTTCTAACCTTTCTCTTGGCTTGGATCATTGGGTTGAGAATTAGGATTGCCTTATCAGAAAGTTAAACCACAAATTTACTATTTAAACTTGTGTCTATTTAGTAATAAATTATGATTTTATGCAATTTATATTGTTTAACTAAATAATATAAATTACATGACAATATGAAATGGAGCATAAAGGAGAGGAATCAAAATAAAGGAGAGCCATGTACATACTTTACTTTTTTTTTTTTTTTATTTTTATTTTAATACATACTCTTGTCTTATTCATACCAGTTGAAATCAAAATTTATATTATTTTTTCTTAGAATGGATATAATTTATATTGTTACCTTTCACTTTAAGCCCAAAAAAGAGGTGTTTCCCAAAAACTTTTACCAATGGGAAAGAAAGAAATAAGAGTTTTTGTTGCTATATGTTTCCCTTAATATTTGCTTTATAATTGGTGTGGACAAGGTTGTTAATATTACAAGTAATGTTAATTTAAATTAGTTGCTGTGCTTCCCCTGTTACAGGAGAAATTCGCCATGGCCATGGACTCCCATTCTCCGGAATACATGGATTCGAGTTTGTACGAAGCCATAAGTTCAGGAGATTACGAAAAATTCATCGCTCTAATCACCTCCAATCCTTCTCTTCTCGACCACACGACGGTCCACCAGAAGAACATCGCCGAAGAAATCATACGGCGGCGCCGCTCGATTCTGCACGAGACGAATCGGAGAGCGGACACGGCGCTGCATCTGGCGGCGAGGCTCGGGAGCCTTGAAGTGGCGGAGCATCTGATAACGAAAGGAATCGAAGAGGATCTGGAATTAGATCGGAAAGAGGAGTTGTTGAAGATGGTGAATTCGAAGAAGGACACGGCGCTTCACGACGCCGTGAGGAATGGCCACCGCCGGATCGTAAAGCTTCTGGTGGAGAAATGCCCGGAGTTGGTGGCGCGGGTGAACGGAGCGGGAGATTCGCCGCTGTTTGTGGCGGCGGAGAAGAACTATTGGGATATAGCGACGGAGATTTTGGAAGTGAAAGAAGCGAATTGCGACTACGGCGGAAGAGGCGGAGCCAATCTATTTCACGCCATTATCATTCGCACTCTCAAACGTAAGTCCCAGACTCCAATGAGTTTCAATTTAAATTTTCAATTTTAGTTCTAATTTAAATGTTACCCGAACCAAAAACAAAAAAAAAAACCTAAAATACATTTTTGATCGATGAGATTTTGAATAAAATCATTTTTGATTTGGCCGAGCTAATATTTAAATTTAGTTTCAATTTGATTTTTTAATTGGCTCCTCGAGTTTGAATAATTAGATTTTTCTAATTGGTCATTGAGTTAAGTTGAGTACTCAACCTAACAAGATTTTTCATTCTCTTTTACTTAAGTCAGTCAAAATATATTAATTGTGACATCATGATTTCGTTAGGTCAATTAAAGGTCGACTCGATTCAATGACCAATTAGAAACCAAATTCAAATCAATTCGAAATCAATCTCACACCTTAAAGACCAATTTAAAACTAAATTCAAACATTAGAAATCACATAGGTCATTTTTGAAATGTGAGAGCCAAATAGAAACTAAATTTAAATCTTATGGACTAAAATTGATGGTTTTTAAGTTCAACCACGAACCACCCGTGAGAGTGGAGATTCGAATCTCCGACTCTTGAAGAAAAAAAAAGAGTGACAATTGAGATTTTTCTTTAATTATTGTTGTTAAAGGTGATATTATACTCGACAGGGTACACACAGAATCTGATTGAGACTCCACTTCGAGTGTATTTGTGTCTTCCAATATTGCACATCAACCACGTCCTTCCCCGAGTGCTGGGCCTTCCCTACTGCGAAAGGAGAATCACTTCTAAACTTAGGCCCCCTCAAAAAAGTACTCTCTTATTTCCTTTTCCTCCCAATTACAATTATAACGACTTCTAATTATCTAATTAGTTCATTAAATCTCTTAAACTCTCTATGATGATGCTGGTGTTGGTGTACGTAGATGTGGCTTTAAAAAGTAGTAATGTTTCTTTTATGCATATTGTACTATATATGGCCAAATTAACTTACAAAATCTAAACGACTAAATTGTAATAACAACATTTTCTCGAGAATGAGTAAATTTTGAGAAACTATTCTAACTTTTTCACTCCATCCTTACTAATTAACAGAGTTTACTCTAAAGCTGTTGGCCAAGTTTGAAGACATACTAACAAAACCAGACGACTACGGTTGGCTTCCTCTGCACTATGCAGCCAGCCTCGGGTCCGAGGAACTCGTCGAGCTAATATTACAACACAAACCATCCATGGCTTACAAGAAAGATGGCAGAGGCGTCTCAGCCCTGCACGTCGCGGCCAAGGAAGGCCGCGCTGCAGTCCTCAAGATCTTCTCCAAGCACTGTCCCGACATCTGGGAGCTGTTGGATTCACACGAAAGGACAGCGCTCCATGTCGCGGTCGACAAGCGACAGGCCTACACGGTCCAAAAGATGTTAGAGTTGAGGAGCTTTCGAAGCCTGGTGAACCAGCAGGACAAGGATGGCAACACGCCTTTGCATCTTGCTGCCATTGCCGCAGACTATGTTATAGTAATGATGCTGGCTGCTAACAAAAGGGTTAACAAGAGGATTATGAACAATGAAGGGTTTACTACCAATGACATTATTCGATCCAATAACAACTTTAGATGGTATGATAAGGTATGCTTTCTTCATCTCTATAACCCATCAAATTTATCAACATATTGTTCTTCTTATAGGGTTTGTGTAAATTTCATTTTTATATTTTTAAAAGTTTCAATTTTGTGTCATATGATATAGTTTTATAATCTCAAAGTTTAAATTATATTTATTAATAGGTGTTATTTGTTATCATCTATTTTTTTCTGACCACCATTACATTTTTTACAAATAGGAGAGAAATGTAGAAAAAAAGATTTTTTTTTCCTACTGTTTTTCAAAAAATAGGACGATCGAATGTGAATGTTATTTATCAATTAGTATCTAAGTATTGTTAAAGAGTAATACTCTCCACTTGCTAAGGCACGTGGCCTAATGTACATTTAACAGATAGGTAATACACTTATTTAAAAAAGATTAATACAAACCATCTGTGAAATGCGCAATGAGCCAATAGAAAGAAATTTATGTTGCCAAAAATAGGGGTAAGTATTGCTCTGATTTTGATCCCTAAATTTGTAGATTTATCATGGTCCATTTTAGTCCGAAAAATGTCTATTTTAATTTTAAAAAGCAACTATTTTAGCCTCTGAATTTCCAAAACGTGTATTATAGTCCATGATAACTCTTATATCGGGCACCATTTTGATGTTGATCCTCATGTTGATATTTACTACCTAATATTGGCCCACCCAATGTCAACTGCTCTATATATGTGGCTCTAATATATATCCACATCAATATTTTAGTAGTCACGTTAAGTTATTGTCCATATGTTTGGGCAGTTAGTTGAAAATAATTAGGGAAACTAAAATGATTATTTGGAGATTAAAATAGACATTCTGAAAGTTTAGATATAACTCAAATAAACCTTTTAAAAAATATGCAGTCTTTGAGCATAGCACGCTTGGAATTTAATGGAGGCCTAAGAGGGATGCAAAAAGTACTAGACAGGGACTCCATGCTTGAAAAAGAGGAACCAAAACCAAATGCCACAAAAGAAGAAAGCAAACCAAATGCCGCAAAAGAAAGAAAGCTGTGAAGCCATTGATAATAAAGGCAGTAGACAAGTACAGGCATCCTCAATATGGACAGAATTTATGGATGCAAATTTAGTTGTGGCGACGATTATCGCAACGGTAACGTTCAGCGCTGCATTTCAGGTTCCAGGTGGATACAACAGCGATGGCATGGCGATAAGGCGAGGGGAAAAATATTTCAGATGGTATCTGATATCTGATGCTTTCTCTTTCGGGTTTGCTGCAGCGTCGATGTTCGTAACGTTCTTTTCGGGTTTGTTCGGGGAGAGTTCGGGGTTCAGTTATCCGAGAAGATGGGTGACATTCTTAACAGGGGCCTCTCTTTGGTTTATGGTGTTTGCATTCATGATGGGGACGAGTACAGTGATGGCAGAAGAATCAGGGTTTTCAGGGCTGGTTCGTTCTGTGGCTTGTTTTTCCTTCATGTGGCCTGTGTTTTGCTTAGGGGCTGTGGCTGTCAACTGGTTTACTTATTTCCCTTAGAATTATTTCATCCATACAGCCTTCTTTGTTTTTGTTTGTTTGTGTGCAACAATATCACCTCACAGATACGAGAAAATAATAATATTAAGGTTGTTGCCCTAAATATGATCATGTGGGTAAAAAGTTGTGAACTGAATTTTGAATAAAATAATTAAGTTCAATTATTGTTTATATAGTTGTCCTGCTAATACGAGCTTACCTCAGACAAACTTTATGTCGAACTAAATAAAGAAACAAAATATTTTTCTTTCTCTTTGTTTTGATTATCCAGGAGTCGGGACTCTTTGGCCAGAGCTTAAGGTTATTTCTTGAGCTCCAAGTCATCTAAGCTATTTCTTGAGGATAAAGGACATGTTTGAAACTTGTGACATTTCTAAAGTTTCATGAAATCCCCAAATTTTATGACTTTTTGTAAAGGTTTAAAAATCGTTATAAAGTACCAAAAGGTCCAGATAAATATCTGTTGTTTCAAAAGAAAAAAAAACTTAATATTATATTTTTTTAATACAACGAAATACTCCTAGGTTGGCGAAAAGATTTTTATGATGCTAAAAACACTCCTATATTACTCCCAATCACAAAAGGACTTTTCAAGGACTCTTAGACATGTACAAATCATTAATAAGAAATTAATATTTGATTCCGATCGAATAGTTTCCTCTCACCCACCATTATTAAAAAAGTGACAATTTATTAAAAAAAATTATCTTTTTTTGCATTTCTCCACTGATCCTCAAACATGTACAGAAGGAGAAAAAGAATTGGTCCTCCCAAGTATTTTCCATTGAAAAATAGTGTTAAAAAACATGCAAACAAACATGCTTAGTGAACTAATTAAAACCCAATTCCATGATTGTTCATTGACTTCATCATCGGTGGCGGATACAAAAATTTTGTTGAGGGGAGCTTCATACTATTCAAGGAAGTAATTCACGAATTTATAAATGTACGATTTTGAGGCTGATAATACCATTTTTGTAAATATGCTCTATCGATTTTCTTTTATTGTATCTCTCCATTTAGATTATAAAAGTGTTAATAAAAAGCTAAAAATAAATAAGAATGATAATAATTATATGTATAAAAGCAATTGATCAAACACGACAATTTTATATTATAGTCGAAGTTTTTACCAACTATTATATTTAAAATAACATCAAATAGTTACATTGATAATATATATGATGTAAAGTTAATAAAAAATGTACTTTAAACAATTAATCCTCAAAGACTTCTTTGGATTCTTCGAAATTAAAACTAAAAATTATATAAAATAAGAACAACTGAATATGAATATTAAAAAAAAATGATGATTTAAAGGGAAGGGAAAAAATATTTGTACAATAATTTATAGAAAAATATTAATATGTAACTACAATGTATAAATTAAAAATAAAAATAAGTTTGGAAACTGTGGGCAACAGTTAGAAATATGACAAATAACGTATAAATTAAAAAGAATTTTTAAAAGAGTAGAAGAGTAGTGTCTATCAGATTTAAAATTAGAGTTTAAATGTCTCACTTATTTATATATTCCCTTTATTTTCCTTTATTAAAAATTGACATATTTTTTTTAGAAAATTTGCAATCTTTTATCTCTTTATTTTCATTTTTTTAATTGTTTGATTTTAATTTTCTTATTTAAAAATAAAATTGACAAAAATTTTTCAAATATTAAACTCACAGAAAATTGAATAGAAAGATTTGGAAAAATCATAAATTACAATAAAAGGAAATAAAAATGCTTAAGGCTGAGTTCGAACACAGGCGCCAGGACTGGAGCATGAGGAAATCTAAATAAAAAAAACAAAAAAGAAATAAAAATGTGAGAAAAACGAACTTGGAGATTCGAACATGAACGCGCGATGGGGGCAGCCATACAGTTACCACTAAGCCAAAGAAGAATTTAACCATTTGACAGTGTAATCACGTTGATTGTAATGATCATTTATTTGATTATAAATCTTATTTTAGTCTCTAAACTTTATTATTGTCCACATTTATTGTCCACATTTCGACTCGTAAAGTAGACACATTTTTCACATTTTTCAGCACGTACGTTTTCCACCTTGTAGCTATTGAGAAAATTAGATCATTGGTGGAGTGGAGGGGGGAAATGATAGAAGTGCAAGATGAATTAGGACTGACTCCTCTTCATTACGCTGCATTTTATGGAAGGACTGAAGCAATAGAGCTATTTCTTGAAAAGAAAAGCTCTGCAATGTACATTTTAGATGCCAATGGAGAGTCTGCTCTACACATTGCTGCCTCTAGAGGCCATATCAATGCAGTGAAACAGATTTTAGACTCTTGTCCAGATTCCTGCTATCTGGTTGATAAGAAAGGTCGAACCGCGCTGCATGCTGCAGTCATGGGCGACCAAAGAAAAGCCATCAAATTCATCTTACTCGAGCCGAGGCTTGCTCCACTCATTAACAAGCCAGATGACAATGGAAACATACCCCTGCATCTCGCAGCGCTCTTCGAATTATACGATGTCGTTGAGATTCTTTCCAATAGTAGCCATGTGAATTTGAACTTAAAAAACAAGGAGTTCTTGACCGCCCTTGATGTTTACAATAAACACGATGAGGTACTTTAAGGATTTGTTTTGAACTATATTATTATAGTGTTAAAAGACAACGGTATCCTAAATACCCAAATATCTCTATAATAGCATGATATTGTCTGTTTTGAACCTTCACCGATTTACTTTTGGTTTTACCTAAAAGACCTCATATCAATGGAAATAATTGTCCTCATTTATATTCTTAACTGTTAGATATCTAATATATGAATTAGATTTACCCAATTCATTAGCTTAAGTTTTTGGGTTGAGTAATGATTTATTCATGCTTAATATGGTATCAGAGTAGCAATATATGAATTGAATTTACTCAATCCATTAACTTAAGTTTTTAGGTTGAGTGGTGGTTTATTCGTACTTAATATCAGCTAATGTAGAATTTTGTTTGCACACTGTGTAACCTCAACATATAGCTCATATATCTCAGGGTCTTTTTTCTTTTCTAGGAAGGACTAAGGGCCGCTGTAACTCGCTACCTCCTCGACAGCTCGACGGGAACAATGACAATGCAGCAGTTGGCTGAGAAAGAGATAAAAAAGATGAATCAAGAAGTGAAGATAGACATTATTCCTCGGAGTGGTTCTTCAGGGAGTAGTGAAAAAAGAGAGAGTTTATTCACAGACAAGAAAACTGCACTGGAAGTGAATCTACTGGTTGCAACACTAGTGGCCACAGTGACATTTGCAGCAGGATTCTCAATGCCTGGTGGAAACTTTCAGGACATTGGAAATGCAATTCTTACTACAAAAGCAGCTTTTCAAGTGTTTGTGATTTTCAACACAGTGGCATTTTGCAGCTCAGTTTTTGCAGTGCTTCTTCAGTTCCACACTTCACTTACAGACCACCACCAAAGAGTGAGGTACATGGGAATTGCTTCTTTCTTCACAACTGTTGCGATTCTCGCGATGGTCATTGCGTTTGCTGCAGGAACTCATGTGGTGCTTACGAGATCGATGAAATTTCGCTAACTCCTTGGATAATATGTGCTAGTTTTGCGTTTCTCTACTTTGCTCTTCCTTTCTGTGATCCTGGAGTTGAGGGATTCCCATTCCTTCGCGGGCCTCAGAAGTTTGTGCGTCGCGTAATAGTTAGATATATAAGATACAAGGATTAATAATGTTAAGGACAACGGTAGCCTCGTATCCGAACCAAGTATGTCTATAATAGTATGATTTGTTCGTTTTGGGCATAATCTTTCACGCCTCATCATAATGGAGATAATCGTCTTCTCTAGTTTGTAATCGTGGATCACTCTCTTCTCTCGTCAATGTCGGACTTTGTTTGCACTCCTTACAAACTAAACAATATATAATTATGCATTGGTTAAGCACAACACTTATGCAGTGGACTCATTTATGAATTCAACATTAAACCACTTCTAAATTATGGGTTTGTTATAATTAGAACGAATTTGATATATATGGGTTTTAGTCAAAGGTGATGGTGACAATTCTAAAATTACTTAAACTCATCTCCAAACTCACTCTTATGCTCTCAAATCAGATGAAACAATTAAACTCAGTTATTTACGGAATCATGCATAGTGGTAAGTCATCTTTAGCAAATGTCTTTATTAAAAAGTAAATAATCGGTAGTTAGAAAAATATATAATTTTCAACTTGTGATTTTAAAATAAAAAAATAGTTTAAACAATTATTGACTTAATAACTCCTTTCCCCAAACATCCTCTAAGTGGGTACTCAAAAAAAAAAAAAAAATTCCTCTGAGTGGATGAAGCTGAATCATTTTAAAATTTTGATTAAAATAAATAAGATAAAAGTAAGAGAAACTGCAGTACGTACCAAAGATCTTTGATGTATCTCAAAATATGTCACATGTTTTTTAAAATTTCCAAATATAACACAAATTTTCAGTTATATCAATGTATATCAGACACTCATATCAGTAGTATATAATGTATATCATATACATATTGTAAGTATATTAAAAACTCATTTCAATAGTATATCAGATGTATATCATATATACTACAGATGTATAAGTTGCTATTTTAAAATTGGACCTCCATTTTTCTTTTTAATAAAAAGTGTTATACTTGAAAAAACTAAATGTAGTTGCAATTTTGTTAAATTTAATAAATATTTTTGCCATTTTTACCATGGACTCTAAAAATAAAAACAATAGACCAAAACAGTGAATTTTTACTAGTATAAGGACCCAAACTAATATAAACTAATATTACATGTACTGAAATAAACCAAAATCAAAACTACATATAGCAAAATAAATTAAAATTGAAATGACAGGGAGAGGTTTCATTAAAGGATCCAACCAACTTGGTCCTTTTTTACCACCAACTCAACGCACTACTTTGAAAGTGTAATAGATATATATATTCAAATTGCCAATGTTCCAAAAGGCAGTTGATTTTTTACTAAGGGAAAACAAGCTAGGGGAAGCTCCTTCTTTCCATGGATCCAGATCTCTTACTCGCCGCCATAAATGGGGACTTGGATTTCCTTCAAACTTTTCATGATAAATCAGATCTTCACTCCCAGCTAACCCCATCTGAGGACACAGCTCTTCACGTCGCTACAGAGTTCAACCAGCCCGAGTTCGCAGCGGCCGCCGCGCACTGCTGTCCACCGCTGCTGTGGAAGGTCAACTCCTCAGGCGACACGGCCCTCCACATTGCAGCGAGAGACGAGCGTCTGGACCTGGTCATGCTCTTCATTGGCTGCGCGCGGAAGGTCGATGAAGCAACAGGAGAATCCAAGCACCTCAAATTACTGTTGAGAATGGTGAATCGGAATAAGGACACGGCCTTGCATTGTGCAGCGAGGAGTGGAAGTTGTGAATCTGTGAAGCTGCTGGCAGAAGCAGATACTGAAGTTTGTAGCTTTGTGAATAATGCTGATGAATCTCCCCTTTATCTTTGCGTTGCCTCTGGTTTCTATGGTATCCATCAATATATCATAGACTGCGCACCATCTTCAGCATTGTATAAAGGACCCAGAGGTCTCACAGCATTGCATCCAACACTCTTCTTCCAAACATATTGTAAGTAAGTTTAATTAACTAAATTTAGAGACTTAATTAGAAACATTTTAAAAGAATAGAATCTAAATAGATGTAAGTTTAAAGTACCTTGAGCGTTGTTTTGTTTTAGCACTTGAGAAGATTGAGGCTCTGGTGCGATGGAGGAGAGAAATGATAGGAAAACGAGACAATTTAGGAATGACCCCTCTTCACTATGCTGCCTTTTACGGGAGAATCGAAGCAATGAAGTTATTTCTTGAATATGATAGCTCTGCAATCTTGCTGCTTAACAAAAATGGGGACTCTGCTCTCCATATTGCTGCTTTTGAAGGCCATATCAATGTATTAGAAGAGCTCATAAAATGTCGTCCTGATTGCTACAATTTAATCAACAACAAGGGTCGAACACCCCTTCATTCTGCAGTCTTAGGCCGCCAAGTAGCAGCTGTGGAGTTTATACTCAAAACACCAACGCTTGAAAGGTTAACCAACAAGCAAGATAAAGATGGCAATACAGCTTTGCATTTGGCCGTCCTGCACAAGTTTTATGCCGCCATTCATATTATTACCGACAGTACAAAATTGTCTGCGCGAATTGTCAACAATAGATTCTTGACGCCTTTCGATGTTTCTGATGAACATGACGAGGTAAGCACTCTTTTTTTATTTTGTTGTTTTTCTTCTTTTTGAACTTAGAAGATTTGGGATTGATTAAAAGGATAAATATAGATAAATGAGTTACTCTCTGTATGGCTTAAATATATGAGCTAGTCCCTGATATTTATCTGTTTTTTAAAATTTAATTAGCCCTATTGTTAAGCCTGTTCATCAACTGGTCGGCATCAGTTTGGCACCGAAACTGACTATGTCGATTTCCAGAAATGGAAACCGACAATTTTTTATGCTGCCTTTTTCGGTTGTGTTTGTACACCCCTTACCTATTGTTACAAAGTTTCAATCTAGTCTCTTATGTTTTAGCATCTTTCGATTGTACCCTTCTCCGCAATAAACGTTAGAAAGTGGTTGATGATAAGTTTACCTAACACAATATAAAGTGAGTTGATAAATTTAAAGGAAAAATTACCTCACCTGAGGGGAAAATTTCTAATTCATCCTTCAATTTTCTTAGGGTGTTTGGCAAAATTTTCGACTTTTCTTCTATTAGATGAGCTAATTTCTTTTCTAAATTTCTTTCAAACTCATTTAGTATCATGTTGTACAAGTTTATCATCGGTCAATCTTAATATTTACTGATATATAAATGGTTAACTGGAAATTGTTAAAAAACATAAAGAAGGTTGAATTGAAACCTTATTAAACAATAAAACCAAATTGAAAATACACACAAATGTTAAGAAAATGTTTTTTGATCCTGCAGTAGTATGACTACTATGTCATTTATCGACTATTACATCATCCTCATTTAAGAATGATACGCGGTTATTTATAAAAAGATTCATTGTTGAGCAAAAGATGAGAGTACTAGAATCTTTGTTGGAAAGGAACCTTAGATCTTTTGATGATCATGCTAAATCTTGTTAGGTTCGTAAAGTGAATGCAAACAAAGTCACATATTGACTAGGAAGAGCATAATCGATGGTATATAGATGAAAACAATTATCTCAATTAGTATGAGACCTCTGAGACGAAACAAAAAACACATCAGATTTGACTCTTGTCCTATTTAGTCTGTTGTTTTGTTAATTTTTTTCCCCTTTATGAATATATTTCTTGCGAGAACTCATATTTCTTAAGAGAAAAGGAAAAAGAGTACTAGAAAATTACATATATTTAATATGTATTGAACAATATTTTTGTTAAACTTGTAGGAAGTATCAAGGGCAGCAGTAAGTTGTTTGGATCTCAAAATGGGTCTAATGACAATGCACCAATCTGCTAAAGCACAACTAGAAAAGATGAACAAAGAATTACGTGAAAATGGCAGGGAGGAGAAAAAGACATCATCAAGTTTCATCCTCAACAAAAAATCAGATGATCAAAATTCAGAACTACATGCTGCACTGGAAGTGATCCTACTGGTGGCAATGCTGGTGGCCACAGTGACCTTCGCGGCAGGATTCACAGTGCCTGGTGGGTTCATCAGCAGCAATGGAGAAGACCAAGGGCTCGCCATTCTCACCAAGAAACCAGCTTTCAAGGTGTTCATAGTTTTCAACACTTTGGCATTTTGCTGCTCAGTTTTTGCAGTGCTTTTCCAGTTACACAGCTCACTCATCGATTACCAACGTCGAGGATCTCAGTGCCAAGATCACCAACTTCGGGTGAGATACATAAAGATTACAGCATTTTTCACCACTGTTGCCATTCTTGCGTTGGTGTTGGCATTTTCCTCTGGCACATTCGTTGTGCTTACAGAATCTACTGGACTCTGTGCTTACGTTATGTGTGCTTGCTGCTTTGTGGTTCTCTACTTTGGCTTAGTTTTTTTGAGGAGAAAACGTTAATTCCATGCATAATATTGGGAATGCTACCGACCGAAGTCTCGTATTGTTAGCTAAATAAAGAGAAGATCATGAGTATATGGATCAAAAATAGTTTGGTACCTCGTCATGTTGGCTATGGAGTAAATTTTATGTTTTTTATCGTACTCGTGTAGCTAGTATATGTTTTCATTTATATGATAGTTTACCAATTATTTATGAAAACTAAAATCTTGGGCATAACGACTTTGTTTTGTTTAATCCCAAATGGCCAAATAATTATCTTCATCTATGTGCCATACATCACTCTTTTCCCTAACTAAATCATGTGAAATTGTGTTTGCACAATTTACGAACCCAACAAATATGACATTACAATTTTGAAGATGTAGATTCAGAAAATACTTAATCCAGATGGGGAAAGGATCTATCTTGTCCTGATAATTAATAAATTTTTAACGAGAAATACAAAAACATAGAACTTTTTTTAAAAAATGAGGAGAATTTTTCAAGGTGTGGTCCAACATACGTTCTGACTCGTCAAAACCTAAGTATTTTCTTTTTATTGATTAACTATGTATTTTAAATATTGTAAAATTGTATAACAATATATAATGTTATACTCAAAGTCTCAAACTCATGTACTAATATCATTGGAAATTTTGAGTGGGACAGACTGTGACGAAATGAAATTTGAAATTGTTAGGGTTATTAAATTAAAATATCATCCCGTTGGTACGAAAAGAAATTAGGTGGGCCATGGATAAGATTCTAAATCTTGAAGACAGAAATAATTAAATTTTGCTGTTAAAATGAAATAGCAGTAATTGGTATATATTTTCAACAAATAGAGTTCGAATCTCATCCCTACGTATTATTTTTTTTTAAAAAAAAATTAGATTTTACCTTTTGTTTTTCTATTTTAGGATTGGAGAACAAGTTTTAAATGTCACAGGTTAATATTTTTGAAAATGTTATAAGAATAAAAATGATAAAAAAATTTGAATTAATAAATAAATATTTCAATCTTTTTAAATAAATTTAAAATTATTAATATTAATATTATGATGTTTCTCGTTCTTCTTTTCAAAATATTAATAAAAATATTATTTTATCATTGAGTTACAAAATATATGATGAATATTAAAGAATAAATATAATAAAAACACATTTGAATATAAAAAAAAGTTATCCAACACAATTATGTTTTTTTTATGAAAAAAAATGAGAAACAAAAAAAAAAAGAAAAAAATATTAGTGCATTTTTCCCCTTATTTTTTTTAGTTTTTTTAAATTTTGATTAAGTGTAACTAAACAAAAATAAATAATTAATTTATTACTCCATAATTCCATTTCTTTTTTCTTCTTGACACTTTAAATTAATCTCTCACCCCACATATGTTTTTTTTCTCAACTTTTCTCTGGTAAAAATCTCTCCAAGTTTCTTTTCTCTCTAATATGTATAGCTTCTTTTTCCCTCCCAACTAATTTCTCTCGAAATCTTTTTGTATTCTTAGAATTTAGTAAATTAATTTTATAACCCTAAGTGTAATTTTTTTTTCAAAAAGCAAGTTTCTAATTCTAATCTCTCAACTTTCACTTCTTTTCTCCACCCAACCCTTTCTCTCCAACATTTTCTCGCTTTCTCTTATATATGGTTTGCTCTCTAAAATTTCGTCAATTTTCTTCGTTTATCTTAATAGAACTCTACTTTGCATCTTAATCATAAACTTAACAAAATTGTCCAAAAACTAATCATAAATCACTCAAGTTTCAAAACACAATCAAAATAGATAAGAAATTGGGCTTTTTTTTCTTTTCTAGGAAGGACACTACCTCCTCGATAGTGTTGGATTTGTAAGGAGTGCAAAATCTCATATTGGCTAAGGAAGTGAATGATCATAAATATATAAGAGAGGACAATTATCTCCATTGGTATGATAATTTTTGGGTAGAACCAAAAGCAAAATCGTGAGGGCTATGTCCACTAGCACTTTGTTCAAGGGGAGGATTGACCCTCACTAAACCCACGAAGCTCGACGGGAATAATGACAATGCAGCAATTGGCTGAGAAAGAGATAAGAAAGATAAATAGAGAAGTGAAGATAGACATTCCTTGGAGTGTGACGTTTGCAGCAGGATTAATTCTCAATGCCTGGTGGAAACTTTCAAGACATTGGAAATGCAATTCTTACCAAGGAAGCAGCTTTTCAAAATGTTTGTGATTTTCAACACAGTGGCATTTTGCAGCTCAGTTTTTGCAGTGCTTCTTCAGTTCCACACTTCACTTACAGACCACCACCAAAGAGTGAGGTACATGGGAATTACTTTCTTTCTTCACGTACAACTGTTGCTATTCTTGCGATGGTCGTCACGTTTTCTGCAGGAACTCATGTGGTGTTTACGAGATCGATGAGATTCTCGCTAACTCCTTGGGTTATATGTGCTAGTTTTGTATTTCTTTACTTTGCTCTCCCTTTCTGCATGATCCTGGGGTTAAGGGATTCCCATTCCTTCGTGGGTCTTAGAAGTTTGTGCGTAGATATATAAGATATGAGGATTAATATATAATTATGCATTGGTTAAGTACAACACTAAGGCAGTGGACTCATTTATGAAAAATAGTATGGGTTGAATGCAACAGTTCTAAATCATGGGTTGCTATAATTAGAATGGATTTGATATATATGGCTTTTAGTCAAAAGTGGGCTATAATTGGGTTTTTAAGAGAAGAATCGGTGTACTTTGTTCGAGGGGGATGATTGTTGAGTTTGTAAGAGGTTGTAAATGAAGTCTCATGTTACATAGGGAAGATGATATATAGTAATATAGATGAGGACAATTATTTTTATTGGTACAAACTTTTTTTGGTGAAATCAAAAGTAAAGTCATGAGGTTCGTGAAAACTAAGAATCAGTTCGATAATTATTTTATTTTTAGTTTTCTATTTTTTAAAAATTAAGTTTATAAAACTATTTTTCAATCACATGTTTTTTTTTCTCGGTACTTTTGAAAACGTTTTAAAATAATAAAATAAAACAAGTAGTTAAAAAGAAACTTGTTTTTTATTTGAATTTTGGCTAAAAATTTTGTTATGCAACGGATTTAAGTATAAAAGTGGGAGTGGGACATACTGAAATGAAATTTAAAGTTGCTAGAGTTATTAAAATTAAGCTTAAAAAACACTTATCCTTCTACTTTCACTTAAATAATAACAATTTTATTAAAATCAAGTGTCAAATCTTATCATATAACAATTTAATATTTCTATTTGATGAAACTATTTAGTTCCTCTTTAATTTATTTTATATATATATATATATAAGAAATTTAATAAAAAAAAATTCACTATAAGAATCAAATCGTTACAAACTTTAAATTATAATTATAATTAGAATTAAATTATTATATATTAAAGTTCAAGAATTAAATTGTTATAATTTAGAAATACATAAACTAAATCGCTCCGGACTAAATTTAATGAATTAAATTGCCAAAATTGTTGTTTAACTTCAAATTAAAATATCATCCAGTTGGTACGAAAAGGAATTTTTCATAGATAAAAAAAGTAGGTCTTAATCTTCTTTTCAAATGGTTCTGGAAAATATTATTGTTTTTGTTTGAGTGGACCATGGATAAGATTCTAAATCTTGCAGGCCTGATTATGTTTTGCCTTTGCTTTTATTTTTTAGTATTTAGTTTTTAAAATAAAATCAAACAAACTGAGTCTTCAATTTTCAAAATTCAAAACAGTAAGTTGGGGGTACAACGTTTTAATGTCAAAAGTTCTCCAGAAATATCAATAAAATGTTAATGTAATATTTTTTAGAATTATATAAAAGTAAAAAATGGTAAAAAGTATTTAAATTAATAAATAAATAGTTCACTATTTTTTAAATGAGTAAAATAATTAATATTAATATTATAACTAGCTATATTAGAGATATTTTGATGATACTTTTCATATTTTTAATTTTTTTTCAATGTTATGAAATGTTGATGTCGAGCTCATGGACATAAACATGTCGACATGTGGATGAAAATTTAATACCCTTAGCGTAACTCTCTGGTCAATGTCATATGTGTGCCTATCATGACGATTCCAATGACTAGTTCGAGTTCAGTTTCGAGAGAACTACTTGTCACGTGTCAAGAGGTCATTAGCCAAAAAAACTGTGATAAGATCTCAAAAGAAAGAAGAGTATTCGAATCCGGGTCTCCTATGATACTTGACACGAAGCCATGCGTCCTAAAAGAGATTGGAAGAGAAATCTGATCTCCTTTAGTTGCCCAACTACTCTTTCTTCCTTCGACTTCTTTAGTTACCGTTAGTCATTAATGTGGGTTGGCTTGAATTACTTAGTGTTGCGCGCCTAGAAGAGGGTAGCGCGCTTTGGGACGATGCAGAGGAGCTATTATCGTCCAACTCCTTAACCTAATGCGGCACTAGATTCGGACCGTAGAGAATCGTAGCATGGGGGGACGTCTAATCCTTTTGCTGTCGGTTCGCTTGCCTTCCTGACCACGGATAAGCTACAGGGCTTTGGATAAAACTTAAGTTAGAAATACTTGTCAATATTAAAAAATTTACAGCTGTTTGTTTTATTTTATTTTCTTTATGCAATCATTTTTATAAGGGTCGTATACCTACTCATCGGTAAGCACCTACATTTTATTTTTAGCTTCCAATTCTTTTAAAACTCAAGTCTTTGGTCATTGTGTTCTACTTCTCGTATTTTTTAAAGAAACATTTCCAAAATTGTACTAAAATCAAATTTATTGCTTCTCGTTTCGTGTTTTTATTTATGTTTCTAGTTTTTCTTTTCAAAATATTATTTTATTATTCTTGACTTGCAAAATGTACCATAAATATTAAAGAATAAATATAACAAAACAAATTTGAATAATTAATTTGAAAAATCAGTTTTCAAACAAAACTTTACTTTTTTTTAATTAAAAATTTTAGATAACGAGAAAAAAGAAAAAACTAAAAATAATTAGGAAATATGTTTATTTTCATTTTTTTAATGAAAAAAACAACAAAATAAGAAGTGGTTTATATCCCACGCAATTATGTTTTTCTTTATTAAAATAAGAGAAAAAAAACAAGAACAGGGGAAAAAAATCATAAGGTTACTAAATTCACCTTAATTTTTAGTTTTTAAATTTTGATTAAGTGTAACTAAACAAAAATAATTAAGTTCATTATTCCATAATTTCATTTCTTTTTTCTTCTTCCCACTTTAAATTTAGATTGAAATATACTTTTGGTTTCTAAGTTTGAGTTTATAGAGTTATTTGGTCCCTCAATTTCAAAAGGTGACAGCTTTGAAAAATAATTCTAAAACGTTCCTAAATGTCAAACTTTCGTCAGTGTCATTAACGAAATGATGATATGACATTTGTGAGTTGGATGTTTATTAATTTTTAAATATTTTCCCTCCTCTGTTCCTCTCTTACCTCTTTTCTCCCCATCCTCTCGTTTTCCTCCCACATTCCTCAACTCCAAATCCCTTCTTTAGTTATTGTTTACCTATTCAATTGCTCGGCTCCCCCACCTTTAGAACTACTTTGTAAAGGTTATAAAACAAGAAATAAAAAACAAGAAACACGCAAAAAAAATCATAAGATTACTAAATTGGCCTTAATTTTTAGTTTTTTAAATTTTGATTAAGTGCAACTAAACAAAAATAATTGTTTATTATTCCATAATTCATTTCTTTTCTCTTCTTCACACTTTAAATTTAAGGTAAAACACATTTTTGATTCCTGAATTTGAATCCGAGGATCGAAGTTCCAAAAATCCCATTGTTTTGGCACCCACCATGGATCTTCCCCTCCATGGTTTTTCTGTGCCTTTCTTTTCCTTACTACTAGTCGATGGCGACGGTTAGATATCCAATTCATGTTAAGTATGAATAAACACCACTCAACTCAAAAGCTTAAGTTGATGAGTTGGATAAATTTAGTTCATGTATTAAGTATCTAACAACGACTTCAAGTTCGTTCTTCGTGGAATTTCTTCTTCCCTCCTCTAGTTTGTCGATATTCCTAGTTTGTTCCAAAGGGAGAGGGATTTAGAATGAGGAATATTAGAGGAGGAGGAGGGAAGAGAGAGAAAATTTAGAATGAGGAATATTAGAGAAGGAGGAGGGAAGAGAGAGAAAAAAGAGGGGCGAGATGGGGGAATGAAAAAAAAATTTAAAAATAATATAAAATTGATATATATTGAACTGTCACCATTTATTGAAATTTAACTTAAAACCTTTTAGAACTATTTTCTAATAATCATGACTAAATTGTCACTTTTTAAATTTGTTCAAGGACTAAATAGACACATAAAACTCAAATTTAAAATCAAAATATATTTTATCTTTAAATTTATCTTTCTCATTCCACATATCTCTCTCAACTTTTGTTTTGTAAAATTTCTCTCTCATATTTTCTCTCTAACGTAGAACCTTCTTTTTCCCTCTCCCCAACCAATGTTCTCTCTAAATTTTTTTATACTCCCAGAATTTAGTAAATTTTATAAACCATAAATGTAACTAGAAGCTCTTCCACTTATTCTACCCTTTCTCTCTAACATTTTCTCTCTTCCACACTTACTCTAAATTCTGTCAATTTCTAATTTTCTTTATTTCTCTCAATGCAACTCTATTTTCCCATATGGGAATCATAAAGTTAACAAAATTCTCCAAAAACAAATTATCATAAATCACTCATGTTAAAAAAACCCCAATAATCTAACCAGAAAAACAAGAAAGGCAACAACAAAATTAAGCATGTAAAAGAATCTAAAGCTAATACTAGAGCACAATTGAAGAACAAGATGTAGTATATTAATTTCCATTCTCCGAGGCTCACAATCTTATCCATAAGGCTACTTGTTAATATTCTAAAAAGTTTGTGAAAGCAGCCGTCCCACGAGACAATTATATACCTAAAAAATTTCTCCTCATACCAACTACACAATATTATATTCTAACAACCCAACAACCTAGAAAAATTCATTTATCATTACAGTGTGTGTTGAGATTCATTTACCAGTCCTCTTCCATGGATCCAAATCTGTACCTCGCGGCCATGAAGGGGGACTTGGATTTCCTTCGAACTTTTCAAGAGACATCAAATAATAATCTTGAGTCCCAACTAACCCCATCTCAAGACACAGTTCTTCACGTCGCCACAGAATTCCACCAGGCCGAGTTTGCAACTGCCGCCTCCAACGACTGTCCACCGCTGCTGTGGCAGGTCAACTCCTCGGGCGACACAGCCCTCCATATCGCAGCGAGAGAACTGCGTGATGACCTGGTCACGCACTTCATTGCCTGCGCACGGAAGGCCGACGAGGGAACGGGAGAGTCCAAGCACCTCGAAGAGCTGGTGAGAAGAGTGAATTTGAAGAAAGACACGGCCTTGCACTGTGCTGCGAGGAGTGGATGTTTTAAATCTGTGAGGCGGCTGGCGAAAGCAGATCCTGAAGTTTGTAGCTTTGTGAATAGTGCTGATGAATCTCCCATTTATGTTGGCGTTGCCTCTCGATTTTGGGGTATCCATCGGCATATTATAAAATACGCATCATCCTCAGCACTCTACAAGGGACCCAGAGGCCTCACAGCATTGCATCAAATACTGACGTTCAACATATGTCGTAAGAAAATTTAATTGAATTTACTCTTAAAGTTACAGCATGTGATTCAACTTTTTTGTTTTATCACGTCTAGATGGACTGGGCAGTTGACCGCCGTTTTACTTTTAATTTCACCCAAAAGATTTCATATACCGATGGAGATAATTTTGTCCCTCGTATATATATTCATGATCTTCTTCTTTCCTAACTAACGTGAGACTTTAATTGCAAACTTCCTCACAAATCCAATGTTATGATTGAGTTTATTTCTACTGTAAAAGAAAGTTTTTAACATTCTTGGCTTCTAAATTTTATGTTTAATAGGATATATGTTAACTTTGAATTACTTTGTTCACAGTGATCTATGTTAGATTTGTAGGGTACAAATAAAGTCTCACATTAGTTAGAGGAGAACATGATCTATGGTATATAGATGAAAACAATTATCTCCATTGATGTCATATAATTATGAAGATACGTGGAGTATTTGAGGTACCATTGTCCTTAACAAATGGTATCAAAGCCATGATCTAAAACTAGACGTATCGGTGAATCCAAAAGATTAGTCAGGGTTGTTAAGGACAACGGTATCCAAGAACTCCTAACCTTAGTATCACCGCTAATACGATTATGTTGTCCGTTTTGGACATAGTCCTCAAGATTATAGAGATAATTGCCCTCATCTATATATCATGGATCATTCCTTTGATTGGTGTAATCTGTGGGTGTGCTTTATCAAGGTGTGTTGGAAGCCTGGGAGAAGAGCACGTTCTTGTTCAAGTTTGAGAGTATATATAGACGATTGACTACTCGAGGGTTGTTTTTAAAGGTCTAAAACTTAATAAACACAAAATTGAAAGTTTTGGAACTTAATTAGATACTACCTTTTTTAAAGTTTTTGTTGTTTGTTTGATTTTGTTTTGTCTCAGCACTAGAAAAGATTGAGATTCTGGTGAAATGGAGGCCAGAAATGATAAGAGAAGGTGACGATTTAGGAATGACCCCTCTTCACTATGCTGCTCTTCATGGGAAAATTGATGCAATTAAGTTGTTTCTTCAATACGATAGCTCTGCGATCTACCTGTTGACCAATAATGGGGAGTCTGCTCTCCATATTGCTGCTTTTCAAGGCTATACCAACGCATTAAAAGAGCTCATAAATTGTCGTCCTGATTGCTACAATTTAATCGACAACAAGGGTCGAACACCCCTTCATGCTGCAGTTTTAGGCAATCGACTATATTCTGTAGAGTTCATATTGAAAACACCAACGCTTGAAAGGTTAATAAACAAGCAAGATTGTGATGGCAACACAGCTTTGCATTTGGCTGCCCTCCACAAGTTTTATGATGCCATTGAAGTTATTACCAACCATAAAATAGCGACTTGGCAAATTGCCAACAATGAATTCTTGACGCCTTTCGATGTTTATAAAAAACATGACGAGGTAACTTTTCTTCTTTTCTCTTCTCTGGTTGTTTTGTTACGTTGTTTTTCCAATCATAAAAAAGAGAAATATGGATAAACATATATGACTTAGTCCCTACATATTGAATTGGGGGTGTGATTTTGTTGAATAAATCAGTGCACCTCGGTTACCACTTGTAGAAAAAATTAGTACAAAAAGAAAGAGACAATCATTGTCTTAGGGAAAAAAAAATTCAATCCTACAAACACTACTGTTATTCATTGTCTTTCACATCAGCATCATATATAATAACGATATGAAGTCTAGTGCTATTAAAAAGTTATTTTTTAAAAGAAATTTATAGAAAGGATTCATATTTTTGTTAAACTTGTAGGAAGGATTAAGGGCGGCAGTAGCTTGTTACAATCTAAAGAATTGCAAGGGTCCAATGGTAATGCACCAATATGCTAACACACAACTAGAAAAGATGAACAAAGAAGCTGAAAATGCGACAGAGGAGGAGACATCAACAAACAACAACAAAGACAGCAAAAAATCAGATAAAAGTTCAGATTTTGGACTAGAAACTGCATTGGAAGTGAACCTATTGGTGGCAATGCTGGTGGCCACAGTAACCTTCGCTGCTGGATTCACAGTGCCGGGTGGGTTTATCAGCAGCGGAGAACAGGTAGGGCTCGCCATTCTCACCAAGAAACCATCTTTCGTGGTGTTTACCGTTTCCAACAGTTTTGCATTTTGCTGCTCGGTTTTTGCAGTGCTTCTCCAGTTCCACACCACGATCACCCGTCACGAAGCTCGTGTTCGGTACAAGGGGGTTGCAGCATCTTCCACCACTGCTGCCATTCTTGCGATGGTGTTGGCATTTTGCTCCGGCAGTTACGTTGTGCTCACAAAATCAACCCCACTCTCTGTCACTCCTTACATTATGACTGCTTTCTTTATGGTTTTATACATTGCCCTTCCCGTGGCTGACCCTGGGGTTGATGGCATTCGATCCCTTGGTGGGGTTCAAAGATTCATACGTCGTATTGTAATTCGACATGTAAGATGCTAAGCAATGTCCAACATATGTCTTTGTTGAATGATACTCTTAACAAAATTCGTCGTGTGTTCTCTCAAGATGGACTCACCAATCTTGGCACACCTGTGGACAAGATGATGGCACGAGATTGTTGTACTTTGTTGGATATTATTTCACATGTGCGAAGGCCCAACACTTTTAGACCCAAATGGGCCATTATGTTTAGGGATTTTTTAATATATATATATATTTAAAACTACATGTGCAGCCGCATAAGATAACACAAGGGGAGGGAGAGAAAAGTACACGCAGATCGAGGAGAGAAAACAGAAAAGAAAAGGAAAAAGAAATTCATTCGTATCGTGACACGAGGGTCTTCAATCTGGACGGTGGAGATTTCTTTTGGAGTTGCCTATAGTCAGATACAGTGGGTAGTTGTTGTCATTTTCTAGGTGAGATCTTTCTAATTTTCTTCCCCGATTTATTCTTTTTGTTTGTCGAGATTTATTGTCTCGAGATATTATTATTGTATGCCTCTAGTTGTTACTAGGGAGAACTTGGTGTACCCATTATTGATTATAGTAGAGATTTTGACTTCGGTCCGTGGTTTTTTACCCCTTGAGAGGGTTTTTCCACGTTAAAATTGTTTGTGTCCTGTGCTTGTTTGGATTATTATTTTTACTTGCTATTCCTATTAGGTTAGGGGATAATTGGTCCATAAATTTAAAGGTTTATCCCAACAAAAGTGGTATCACAGCGAGGTTAAGTTAAAAATTAATTAGGCCTTGTGTTGAACAATAGAAACTAGTACAAGTAGAATGGTGACCTTGAATGATTCAAATTATCAAGTTTGGAAAAGGAAGATGGAAGATGTTTTATATTTGAAAGATTTTTATCTTTCTGTTTTTTCACTCGAGATAAAACTGATTTAGAATGGGAAATATGTCATAGAAAAGTTTGTGGCTTTATTAGACATTAGGTAGAAGAAAATATTCTAAATCATATTGGAGAAGAAATACATGCACGGACTATGTGGAACAAGATTTAGTCGTTATATGCCCTGAAAACTGGCAATAATAAATTGTTTATGATCAAGCAAATGATGACTTTGAAGTATCAAGATGGAACACCCATGTCAGATCACTTGAATACATTCCAAGGTATCATTAACTAGCTTGCTGGAATGAAAATCAAGTTTAAAGATGAGATACAAGGGTTATGACTTCTTGGTACATTGCTAGACTCGTAGGAGACTTTCAGAACTTCGTTATCGAACTTAGCCCCAAATGGAGTAATAAGTATGGACATGGTGAAAAACAGTATTTTAAATGAAGAGATGAGAAGAAAATCACAGGGTTCTTCATTACAGTCATATGTTCTTGTTACTGAAAGAAAGGGGAGGAGTAAGAGTAAAGGTCCGATGGGTAGAGATAGAAGCAAAAGTAAGAGCGGCCGGTTATCCAATGTTGAGTGTTATCATTGTTGCATGAAAGGACATATAAAGAAGTATTGTCGACAACTGAAGAGAGAGAATAAAAATGATAAACGTAAGGAAAAGAAAAATGATGATGGTAATGATGCAGATAAAGTTGCTACAGATACTGAGGATTTCCTTATCTTATTTGATGGTGATGTTATTAATCTAATTATACAGTAGAGCAATTGGGTGATTGATAGTGACGCGTCAATTCATGCTACATCTAGAAGGGATTTCTTTGTATCCTACACATCTGGTGATTTCGGCTGTGTTAGGATGGGTAATGATGGATCAGCAAAAGCCATTGGTATTGGTGATGTGCACTTGGAGACCAAGAATTGTACTACGCTGGTTTTGAAGAATGCAAAACATATCGCTGATATTTGTATGAATTTAATTTTCACAGGTAAGCTTGATGACGAAGGTTTCTGCAATACCTTCTACAATGGCAAATGGAAGCTTACTAGAGGCTCAATGATTGTAGCTAAAGGAGAGACGTGTACCTCACTGTATTTGACGCAAGCAAAGATTATTGATTCTGCAATAAATACAGTGGATGATGAAAAGAGTGTTGAATTATGACATAAGAGACTCAGTCACATTAGTGAGAAGGGATTGATGATTTTGGCCAAAAAGAATCATCTTTCTGGTATAAATAATGCAATTCTGAAAAGATGTGTTTATTGCTTAGTTGGGAAACAAACTAGAGTTTCCTTTAAGGCGTCTCAACACTCGAGGAAGCCAAATATACTTGATTTAGTATATTCTGATGTATGCGGTCCTATAAAGACAAGACTAAAGATCAAGTGTTGCAAGTGTTTAAACAGTTTCATGCCCTTGTTGAAAGAGAAACTGGTAAGAAGTTGAAGTACATCAGGACCGATAATGGAGGCAAGTATTGTGGACCTTGTTGCAAGTGTTTGCTTTCATAGTCACAGTTGCCAAGATTGTTTTGGGTGAAGCATTAAGCACAGTTGTGCATGTTTTGAATCTCACACCATGTGTTCATTTGAATTTTGAAGTCCCGAAAAGAATTTGGTCAGATAAGGAGATATCCTATTGAGAAGACAGATAAAACACCGACCTCGATAATTTTTTTCTAGACTCATCAATAATTTTTTTCTTCTCTCGATCTCGAACCACCGACCTCATGTTTGCTAATTAAAGAGGGAAGATAAAAAGAATGGCTGTGTTCAACACATCACGTAAATATTAATAATTTATTGCCAATTTACACTAGTTAATTAATTAATAACAACAATCACATTCGGTAATTTTTGCCAAATTTAGCAATTTTAGTTCACTAAAAATACCAGGATTATAATTAACTAATAAACATTTCGAAATCAAAAATCAATTTTTAAAATTAATAACGATAGTTAAGAAAAACCACCGCTAATTACTATTCAACTAATAAAATTTAAAGACCAGAAATAAAAGAAAATAATAATAACAAATAAATACATAAAATTTAAAGACTTATACACGATTCATATTTTTCCTACTTATACACAAAGTATTGATCTTCGTCGACACTTTTTTTTGTGTTTAATATCGATATGAGGGGTGAATAGACATTTTCATAGTATTGAAAAAAAATGGAAAAAATAATTTGAAAAATATCAATATAATATGAAATATAATGTTAATATTAATAACTTTTGACTTATCTAAAAAGTATTTAATTTAAATATTTGTTACAAATTCTTTATTTTATAATTAAAAAAATATTCATCGACATCGACGTAATTTTATCAATATTTCTATCAAATATTCATCGACATCGACGTAATTTTATCAATATTTCTATCAATCTTTAACAAAAATTAAGATATTGATATTTCCACTATATTTAAAATATTGCTTCTACTTTATCTCAAAAAAGAGTATCAGTGCCAAAGCGAATATAACTTGCATATATCTTTAACTAAGAAGTTGTGAGTTCGATCTCCATTCTTATACACTCTATTCAACGAAAAACACACACACAAAGAGTATCTCCTTTATTATTGAGAAGGGTGTCCAAGTTTCAAGAGCAACAATATTTTATTATAGTTGTTAATTTACTAAAATACCCCCGGTTCACACTCACCCAAGCTTTCTTTCTCTCTCCTTCAAGAAATAGAATAGGTGATATATCTCAGCTTAATGATGAAGGAAAAGATGTGTAACCATTACCTTATTATTGAAGTTGATGGTTGATGTTTAAGCTTATAGGAAGGCTCCTATGCCAAATAATGGTGTACCACATGGTCCTTCCTTAATCATATAGTGACAATATGATATTAACATTTTATAAGATAATTACTTATATCTAGACTAATAAGTCTTCAATAAAATACCATTCCCGAATACTTTTAGAAAATCAATTTTAGGGCTACTATATTTTGAAAATAATATGAAGTTTATAAGATAAAATAATTGTTTATCAAATAATCTAAATATTATTAGAGGCAATATGAACTTCGAGATAGGTTAGATATTTTCAATATGGAATCGAGCACAAAAAGATATATAAACTATATAATCCTTCCATAAATATTATTGGCTCCTTAGAATTGTACGTGAAACTTAAGACCTCAACTTAATTAGTTCCCTTATATATAAAAATGCAACTCTCACCTTATGTCCTAGTAGTACTAAGACATAATCTCGTCTATTTTTAAAATTTTTTCACATTTATATGATTAGGTATATAGAAATGAGAGATAGAAGCATTGAACCTACACCCAATAACGGAAGCTACTAGATGGTTGACCAATTAAATTATGTTGATCATATCAACTCTCCCTCTATATATTATATATGAGAGTTTAACTGAGTTTAGGAGATCTAAACCTCCACGGGTTATTCCATTAAATTAACAAATTCATCCTTTGAGATAAACAAACTTTCATACATCTTCACTTCTTACTTATTAAATTATATGTGAATCTGAACCTAGTTTAACTCGTTAGGACATTAATAACACATTTATTGATGTTGAAATCTGGCTTGCTGATGTGTCCTACATGTAGCCATTGGATGAGGTTACTTGCAATAATAGACCTCGACATCGGTGATGTTTCCAATAGTTTCACATTTTTCTGCTCGATTTTTGTAGTGCTTCTCTATTAATATTCATGGGGTTCCATCTCAAAACCAATTGGCAATGAGAGGAGTAGCCCATATATATTATAAACCATTGTTAGGTCCCTTTTCTTTTCAATGTGGGATCCTTAACATTCTCCAGTTCCACACCATGATTACCCGTCACGAAGCTCGTGTTCGGTACAAGGGGGTTGCAGCATCTTCCACCACTGTTGGCATTTTGCTTGGGCACTTACGTTGTGCTTACAAAATCAACCCACCCTCTCTCACTCATGACTCCTTTCTTTGTGGTTTTGTACTTTGCACTTCCTGTGGCTGACCATGGGGTTGATGGCATTCCGTGCCTTGGGTCTCAAGAATTCGTATGTGGCATTGTAATTCGACATGTCAAATGCTAAGTAATTAATGTCCAACATATGCTACTTCGTCATTGAATGATACTCTCATCAAAATTCGTCATGGGTTCTCTTAGGATGATATCTCTTTACACGAGCTTGTTTAACTCTGACATCTGTGTTACGTCTCAAAAGCAATTGAGAATGAGAGGGAGTGGTCCATATAACGATATGGAGTGAGTGTGCTCTCTAAGTATCAACTTTTACCGACTTAATATTGAAATTAACAGATGGACTAAAATCAACAAATTCTGGTGTTGGTGCAGTGGAGCATGATGCAAGGCTATTATTGGCATGACACTTGTCTAAAAAGAAAAGTTTGAGCCATTATGATGGTATTACTATATTCACTACAATGACGAACACAATTACTTATTGCAGTTTGCAGTAATTATCAAATTGTTTTTAGTACAATATGTGAGGTAAAGATTTAAACTCAGAACCTTTTGATGGGAAATTAGGTACCTTAACTAGTTGAACTAGGTTCAAGTTCGCAAACAGATATCAAATTGTTAGTATATCTGTTGTTCGATTTCGCAAGTATACGAATCGTCACAAGTAATATAAAAGTAAGTAAACTATCGTCTCCACAGGGAATAAATGATTACTAATTATCAAATTCTCCACTTCAATTTTATCTGAATATGGAACGTTTAATGATGGTGAAATGAAGTAATTCTAAAATAAAGTAGTTCAATAACTAGGGGTGAGCATCGGTCGGTCGGGATCGGTTATTGGCCGACCTCGAAAACTTTCTTTTTTTCCATCTCTTTACAAATCGACCGTTTAACCGACTGTTTGGTCGATCGATTTGGTCAGTTTCTAAAAGGTAGTAAATTTGAAACTAAAACGATTCCAAGGGGGTGGTTTTGTGACTGAAATGCACAATGGAGAAAGAAGGAGAAGAAAAAGGATAGAGAGGAAGAACATGCATGGAAGAAGGAAGAGAAGAAAGAAGTGAGAGAAAAAGAAAAAGAGAAGAAGGAATGAGTCATGGGATAAAGAAAGAGAGAGAAATTGAAAAGTAGGATAAGAACACGAATGGCTACTAAAGAGCCACGTAGGTGGGGAAGAAAAAAATAAAAAAATAAAATATAATAATAATAAATAAAAGTATATAAAATAAATAAATATAATTATATATAAATATAACTCACGTGAATCCCTGAAACATAATTTTTTTTTATTTTACATTTTCTCACTCATGTGGCTATCTATTAGCTGTCCCTTTTTGTTCTCTTTATTTTCAATTGATTTCTCCCTCTCTTTTTTTCTCTCCTACTTTCTCTCTCTTTTCTTCCCTTTTACTCCTACATCTTTCTTCTTTTTCACTCATTTATCATTTATCCTCTTGTTCCTCTCTGTTAGTTCTCTCTCGTGGAAGAAATTTTAGATTTTTCCTCTCTTTTTCTTTTAGGTAGATCAGTTGGTCGGTTCTTGTGATATTAGAAGAACCGATCGACTGACTTGTCGATTTTTCACGGTAAAAAATCAACACCGACCGATTTGTCCTTTAAACCGACCGACCGACGTCGGTTTTAGTCGGTCGGATCAATTTTTCGGGTTCGCTTGCTCACCCCTATCAATAATAGAATAAAATAACACAACTATCAAGAATTAATAGTAAGTTCAAGTGGATTAAACTCTGGAGCATGACTTCACCGATATTGTTCTTTAACTCTTTTATTATTTTATTCGAAACTTTTCTAAACCATGGTTGTTGACAGATTCTACTCTATTGACTCGATATTATTTCTAAAGCAATACGATTTTTTTCGAAAAGTAGAGTATCTATATCTCTATGACTACTCGGACAATTAAAATAATTAAGCAGGTAGAACCCAAAAACTATGACACAAAATTCACAAGAATATGATCTCTATATCTCTTGCTTTAATTTGGGAGAACTATTCCGATCTAGTTAATAATCTTGTTTCTCAACCTCGATTTATGACAAAGAATCAATGTAAATAATGACCAAATCTAAAAAATGCATTAAGAATAGAAAAAAACCTCACAACCAACAAGTTTAGAAAGAAAATCAAATAAAGAAGAAGAAAGTAAAGTTTGATATAGGCTACATCAATACCCTAGAAAATGTATTTAGTTCATACTTGAATCCAAAAAGAAAATCTCAATCAACATAAAGAAGTCGAAGCTAAAGGAGAGAAAGAAGAAGAGAAAGAAACAAAATCCTGCGATCTCTCGAGCCTCCGTTATTCGCGTTCCTCTCGATCTTCTCAAAATCCCAACTTTTCTCTCTAAAAATGTTGTCTCTTCTCCTCTTTTTTTCCACCTTTCGGCTAGGGTAAAAATAAGTTTAAAAATGCAGGTTCTGTTCGCAGCGCCTAGGCGCTCAAACGCGTACGAGCAAAAACACCGCTTCCAACTTCGCCTAGGCGCCCAATATTCTCCAAGTCGACACCTAGGCGCCCAACATTCTGCCATTTTGTCAATTTTCGGCGTCCAAAGCACTGGAATTTGGCTCGCTTTTGCTTCTTTATTTGCTCTTTTTCTCATTTTCTTCAACTCAAGTCCTACAAAACAAAGAACTACTAAAAACGATTAAACTACTCAAAGAAAATGTCGGTAAAAACTAAACTCAAAAACACCCTAAATTACTAGACCCAAAAGTCACTCATCAGTATCCTTGAAAAAATTTAAACCTGAGATTTTACCAAGCCTCTTGTAGCATCTTCATGTGTCATTTTTTTAATCACTCCAATAGAACAATTTATTGCAATATTTTGTTCGATTTTTTTAGTCAGGTTAACATAATTATTCCAAGATATCTATGTTTCTTATTTTTTTTCCTATTTTTGAAAACTTTTTTAAAATAATAAACCAAAGAAAAGTAGTTACTAAAAAAAGAACTTGTTTTTTATTTGAATTTTGGCTAAAAATTTTGTTATTGAATAGATTGAAGTATAGAAAGTGGAAGTGGGAGTGGGACAGAATGTAATGAGATGAAAGTTGAAGTTGTTAGGGTTATTAAAATTAAAATATCATCCACTCGGTACGAAAAGAAATTTTCTATTGATAAAAAAAAAGTAGGTCTTTAATCTGCTTTGAAAAAGGTTCTGGGAAAGATTATTGTTTTTGACTAAGTGGGCATGGATAAGATTATAAATCTTGAAGACATAATTAGATTTTGCCTTTGCTTTTCTTTTTTAGTTTTTAGTTTTTAAAATAAAATCAATATAACAACTTATTCTTCAATTTTCAAAATTCAAAGCAGAATAAATTTAGAGTACATAGAAGTATATTTTTAGAAATATTATAAAAATAATAAATTATAAAAAATATTTAAATTAACTATTTCACCCTTTTCTAAACAAGTTGAAAAGAATTAATATTAATATTAAATAGATATATCCTTTTTTATATTTTCTTATCCTTAGGTTGGTGTCAAACTTATGGACACACATGAAAATGTCGATACGTCAACGGAAAATTTGATACCCTGAACATAACTCGGTTGTACACATTTACCTCATGGGTTTGATGTTTTTTGCCCTGGCCTGAGGTTTGACATAAATATAGCAGTAAAAATATTTAATTTTATGACAAGATAAAAGTTGGAGAGACAAATTCACTTTTTGAAAAATCTTTTTAACATATTATTTTTCATACAATTAAGTCAGGGTAAAATTTAGAGAAATTAAAAAAAATAAATCCTTTATAAAAAAAACAATTTGTTTTATTTAATTTAACAATCATCTCATCTCAAATTTGCGAGTGATTTAATGAACCCATCTTTCTTATCTACCATAATTTTCTACCAAACTTCACTTTTACTGTTTTTTATAAGTTCTTTTTAGAAAAAGAAAAAAGGAAAAAGGACAAGAAAGACGATCAAAAGTGGGGACATGTATAACCTTAATTTCTGGTAGATTACTAGGAAACCCTTTGGAAATTGTCCAGAAATTATAAATAAAGGGATCAATTGTCAAAAAGCATGTGTGAATGGTACTAAAAAAGTTAAAAAAAGCATGTGTGAATGTTCAATTAATTTATTATTTTTCTAACAATAAAGTGATTAATAATATATTTAAAGTTGTCTGGAATTGCTAAATTAATTAATATTTTTTCTATAGGGGAAATTTCATATTTTACTATTAATTTTTAACTTTAAACTTTCAATTTCACGCCTTACACTTTAAATTAGTTGTTTTTTTTACTATTTTTAAATATGGGTCATTCTAATTGTGTTGTACACCTTTCAATAATGATGAAATGGCAAAAGAGTGCGCTTGGGTGGATCCGAGCTCTCTGCAACTCTACTAAGATTTCTGACGTTTATCCTCACTTTGTGAAGAATCAAAATCGGAATTAGAAAATCCTCGAACATTGATTGAGATGGTTGTATGATCATTAACATATATATGTTTGTTTTTTTTATTTTTCGCACAATTAGAGTTGTTTTTCTCCGATCTTTATTATTATCACATTCAAGTGTTTGGATGTGATTGATTTGTAATCTTATCACCATAAAAATATTATTTTATCATTCCTGACTTACAAAATCTAGGATAAATATTAGAAAGTAAATATAACAGAACACATATGAATAATTAATTTAAAAAACTAATTTCATACAAAACTTCTAGTTTTTTAATTGAAAACTTTAGACAACAACGAACAAGTTTCTATTTATTTTTTTAATAAAAAATAACAACAAATAAAGTAGTCATCCAACACAATTATGTTTTTATTTTAAAAGTAGGAAACATGTCTCATTCTCACTCCACATATCTCGTTCTCTCCACTTTTATTTGGTAAAATTTCCATCTCAATTGTCTTTTTCTCTAATGTATAACTTCTTTTTTTCCTCCCAGCTAATTTCTCTCTAAATTCTCTCAATCTTCCTAGAATTTTTCCAAACCTTACTTAAATACCAATTACTTTTAAGTAAGGTAGCTTGCTCCTAAAAGGAGGAACGAGACAACCTCGGAGAACCTCCGACTACACATGAGTTCCATAGCACTAGCTGTCTAAACTCAACGGCCAATAACTTCTATCATGACTTTCATAGCTTACTACTAGCTACTAGGTTCGGAAGTAAACTCACTTTAAGAGCGAGGAGCGAAGCCGCTTTACCATGTTGACGAGGGGAAAGAGCGGTGTGCTTTTAGCTCTTTCAGACAGGGAAACCATAAATATAATTAAAAAGAAAAAGTTTTTCTCTAATCTCTAAAGTTTTACTTCTTTTCTTCATTCTAGGTTTTCTCTCTTACATGTTCTCACTTCAACGTATATATCTTTCACTCTCTACTTTTTCTCGTTCTAAAATTTTATATTTCAGAATATTGCAGGTGTATACATTTAATTTGACAGTCTAATGTTAAGAAAAGATAAGTGTAACCAACTCTCTCGTGGCCAACATGTATGTATAGTTAAAAAAAAATCTCTGTTGGTGGAACATATATTCGAGAGAGAAGCAATGAGGTGTCTTGAATTGTTGAAGCCGTCCACACAACCCTTATCCATGGAAAATTTGTGAAAGCAGCCGGCCCACGAGACAATATATACCTAAAACATTTCTCCTGTTACCAAATACACAGTATTAGTTATCATTACAGTGTGTGTGGTTCCATTAATTAACTCTCAAGCTTCAAAAAGCTCCTTCCTTTTGATGGATCCAAATCTGTACCTCGCCGCCATGAAAGGGGACTTGGTTTTCCTTCGAACTTTTCAAGAGACATCAAATAATCTTGAGTCCCAGCTAACCCCATCTCAAGACACAGTTCTTCACGTCGCCACAGAATTCCACCAGGCCGAATTCGCAACCGCCGCCGCCAACGACTGTCCACCGCTGCTGTGGCAGGTCAACTCCTCGGGCGACACAGCCCTCCACATCGCAGCGAGAGAGCGACATGCTGACCTGGTCACGCAATTCATCGCCTGCGCGCGGAATGCCGACGAGGGAACGGGAGAGTCCAAGCATCTTGAAGAGCTGGTGAGAAGTGTGAATTTGAAGAAAGACACGGCCTTGCACTGTGCTGCGAGGAGTGGATGTTTTAAATCTGTGAGGCGGCTGGCGAAAGCAGATCCTGAAGTTTGTAGCTTTGTGAATAGTGCTGATGAGTCTCCCATTTATGTTGGCATTGCCTCTCAATTTTGGGGTATCCATCAGCATATTATAAAATACGCACCATCTTCAGCACTCTACAAAGGACCCAGAGGCCTCACAGCATTGCATCAAATACTGACGTTCAACATATGTCGTAAGAAAATTTAATTGAATTTATCCTTAAAGTCACAGCATGTGATTCAACCTTTTTGTTTTATTACATTCAGGTGGACTAGGTAACTTCATGCCGCTTTACTTTTAGTTTCACCCAAAAGATTTCATATACAAATAAAGATAATCTTCTCTATCACATATATATTCATGATCTTCTTCTAACGTGGGACTTTAATTGCACATTTCCTTACAAATCCAATGTTATGATTGAGTTTATTTCTACTTTAAAAGAAAGTTTGTAACATTCTTGGCTTCTAAATTTTATGTTTAATAGGATACATGTTAACATTGCATTACATTGTTGGTTGTGATCTATATTGGGTTTTTAAGGGTACAACAAACTCTCACATTAGTTATCTCACATTAGTTAGGGGAGAGCATGATTTATAGTATATAGATGAAAACAATTATCTCCATTGGTATCATACAATTGCGAAGATACTTGGAGTATTTGGGATACCGTTGTCGTTAACAAATGATATAAGGTCTATGGTCTAAACCTAATTGAGTCGGTGAATTCTCCAGTGTCAAACTAAGAAGTGGCGAGTCTGATCAGAAGATGTAGTCATGGTGTAATCTGAGGAGCTCGGTGTGGATATTTGGGGTACCAACGATCTAAAACTTACTAAACACAAAATTGAAAGTTTTGGGACTTAATTAGATACTACCTTTTAAAGTTTTTGTTGTTTGTTTGGTTTTGTTTTGTCTCAGCACTAGAAGAGATTGAGATTCTGGTGAAATGGAGGCCAGAAATGATAAGAGAAGGTGACGACTTAGGAATGATCCCTCTTCACTATGCTGCTCTTCGTGGGAAAATTGATGCAATTAAGTTGTTTATTCAATACGATAGCTCTGCGATCTACCTGTTGACCAATAATGGGGAGTCTGCTCTCCATATTGCTGCTTTTCAAGGCTATTCCAACGCATTAAAGGAGCTCATAAATTGTCGTCCTGATTGCTACAATTTAATCGACAACAAGGGTCGAACACCCCTTCATGCTGCAGTTTTAGGCAAACGAAGAGCTACTGTGGAGTTTATATTGAAAACACCGCCGCTTGAAAGGTTAATAAACAAGCAAGATTGTGATGGCAACACAACTTTGCATTTGGCTGCCCTCCACAAGTTTTATGATGCCATTGAAGTTATTACCAACCATAAAATAGCGACTTGGCAAATTGCCAACAATGAATTCTCGACGCCTTTTGATGTTTATAAAAAACATGACCAGGTAACTACTCTTCCCTTCTCTTCTCTTGTTTTGTTATTTTTCCAATCATAAAAGGAGAAATACGGATAAACATATATGACTTTAATCCCTACATATTGAATTGGAGGTGTGTTTTTGTTGAATAAATCAGTGCAACTCAGTCACTACTTGTAAAAAAAATTAGCACAAAAAAAAGAGACGATCATATTGTCTTAGGAAAAAAAAATTCAATCCTACAATCATTCATTATGTTTCACATCAGCATCATGTAATAACGATATGAAGTCTAGTGCTATTAAAAAGTTATTTTATAAAAGAAATTTATGGAAAGGATTACATATTTTTGTTAAACCTGTAGGAAGGATTAAAGGCGGCAGTAGCTTGTTACAATCTAAAGAATTTCAAGGGTCCACTGGCAGTGCAACAATATGCCAGCGGAAAACTAGAAAAGATGAACAAAGAAGCTGAAAACGCGAGAGAGGAAGAGACATCAACAAACAACAAATTAAAATTAGATAAAAGTTCAGATTTTGGACTAGAAAGTGCACTGGAAGTGAACCTGTTGGTGGCGATGCTGGTGGCCACAGTAACCTTCGCTGCAGGATTCACAGTGCCGGGTGGGTTTATCAGCAGCGGAGAACAGGAAGGGCTCGCCATTCTCACCAAGAAACCATCTTTCGTGGTGTTTACAGTGCCGGGTGGGTTTATCGCCCGTCATGAAGAAGCTCGTGTTCGGTACATTGGGATTGCAGCAGATTCCACCACTGTTGCCATTCTTGCGATGGTGTTGGCATTTTGCTCGGGCACTTACGTTGTGCTTACAAAATCAACCCCACTCTCTGTCACTCCTTACATTATGACTGCTTTCTTTATGGTTTTATACTTTGCCCTTCTCGTGGCTGACCCCGGGGTTGATGGCCTTCCATGCCTTTGTGGGTTTCAAAGATTCATACGTGGCATTGTAATTCGACATGTAAGATGCTGAGTAATAATACTCCTAATCAAAATTTATGCCTCACGATCGTGACTTTTTAGGCTCGTCAATTTCACGTTTTTGTTTCTGGCAGACAAGATGATCACATGAAGAGCTGTGATACTATATCAACATTCGAGTTACATCTCAAAAGCAATTGAGAATTAGAAGGGTAGTTCATATCTATGGGTGTTGGAACTGTGTGATAATGGACACCCACAAGTTTGGAATCAACAAGATTTGTTTGAGTAGCTTTCTTCCTGGGACAATCAGTTTAGCCATTCCTATCTCAAGTCTGATAGGATTCTTCCTCTTCAAACAAAGGAAGAAACTCTTCTTTATGATCCAACTGCCCCTCCCAAATTGTCTTGAGCCCTCACACCACCCTTATTGCCAAAATCTCCCTAGAATCCAGAGGTTCTATCAACCACTCACCTCCTATCCTACTCCTCCACCCTCACCTAAAATCTGCCCAAGTAAGCCTTAGCCACGGAATCCAAGAGCTTGTGAGGTACCTTCCTTAGGTTCTTTTACCTCTCTTTCCCATCAAGCCTCTTCAAGGAAACTAGCTCTTCACAATTGTATTGAAATTTCTCAAAAAAAAAAAAAAAAACACGCACACATTTGATTCACAAACTCTCTTATTTTTCTTATTTACACACTTGCTTGAAATAAAACAAAAAAATCATTCTATTTATAGGAATCCATGGAAATATCTAGATCCATAACCTTTCAATCCTATGAACCTATACATACATGAACATAGTACAACTAGTTCATCTTAAAAAACTAAATACATGAATGTACTATAGTTCATTTATGTTGATGCAGTTTTCCACCGAGCTCACGGTCGTCGGTCACCTGCTAATGAGGACGATCTGCCGAGTTGCTCACGACTAGACCTGCACATGGAACAAACACTCTGACGCCTAAGTTAGTTGCGAGCTCCAGCTGTTCAAATCATTCTCAGAAGAAATTGCATAACTGTTCAATGAGTGGAGTATCCCTTTTATAGGTAGGTGGGCGGAGACAGGACCGTTATGTGGTTATACGATATGCGGTTATGGTTGTCGGGTCGACGGTCGGGGGGCTTTCTTTTACCTCAGCTCGGTATGGATCAACACGGTGGGTCCCAATGGTCCATTTTCTGCTATATGGTTACTCTTAGCTGAGTTGATAGTCACATGTGTCGATTCTGATTTTGACCATCAACAATATAAATGTATCTCGAAATGTACATGTTTAGTTTCCAACCAAAGGATTTAGTGTGGTCTCAACTTTTGCATACTTCATACTATAATTAACAAATAGACTAAGATTAATAATTTCTGGTGTTGAGGCAGTGGAGCATGATGCCAAAGCCTCCTTGGCATCCTTTTGACTTAACTTTGATTCGTTTGGACCAATCCTGGTTGTTATTACATATATAACTTTTAGAATATAATATTAAAATTGTGGAAAGGGAGAATCCAAACGTTTGATTCATAGAAAAAATTGAAATTATGGATATTTTAATGAATTGAGTCAGGTTAATCGTCATTAACTATTTATTGTAAATGTTATATAAACAAACTCATAAAAATAGTTATATTTTAAACCCAAGATTGAGTCATCGTTGATCAACTATGCATTATAAACAACTGCTTCTGGAGGCCATTGATGCCTTAGAAGAGCTCATAAAATGTTGTCCTGATCCTACAATTTAATTGTACAACAACAGTATGGTCGAACAATCCTTTCATGCTGTGTTTGGTGTGTGTTTAGGAATCATTTTTGTTATTGTCAAACTCATTTCACTTTTCATTGATTATGTTTGACAAATTAAAATTTTTATTTTAAGAAAGTTTAAAATTACTTAAAATTGATTTTTAAAGTATCCATTTTATGTTTAATTTTTGTTTTTCAAAATCATCCATTCTATTATCACTCTCGAACCTAATTTTAGGCGGTGGCTTTGATGTGTAATTTATATTGAAAACACCCATGCTTGAAAGGCTAAATCAACAAGCAAGATAAAAAATGGCCACACAGCTTTTTATTACCAACAATACACAAGTGTCTTCGCAGTTTATAATAAACATCACGAGGTAATTACTAATTAGGTACTCTTCTCTTCTTTTGTTGTTTTATTTTTTCCAGACTTAGAAGATTGAGATTGACGATAAACTTAATTACTAATAGTTTTGTAAGTGATTTTAGTATGACTATTATCACTTTCACTCATGTTAAATAGGCGTATTTGTAATGATTTCATAAATAATTTTAAGTGATTCTAGTCTTAAATCTAAATGATTTTTTTTTTTTTGAGGAATTTAGTTTTTAGAATGTTTGTTGTTTTAAACTTCAAATATTTCCTAAAATACCATAAATTTTAAAGGAAAAAAATACTTTTTCTTTTCTAAAATTTATTATCTCTATCATTTTATTATCTTTAATTTTGTCTGTACTCTCTAAATTTTTAAATCTTCATCTTTTTCTAAATTTATTTATCTCTCTGAAACATTATTCTAGATTGGTTATTTAGTTATATATATCATGTGTTTTTCATTATAATTCCTTAATAAATGGTTTTAAATATTTTTCAAATATATATTAATAAATTGATGGTTCTTTCAAATCAAACTTAAATTATTCAAAATCACTTTTAATTATATAAAAATTATTAGATAAAATGTATTAACCAAATATTAAAATAATAATATAAAATCCGTTTTACAAAATCACTTGTTCATTAAATTAAAAAAAAGTTCATATACATACATACGCAAGGAATCATTACTTGATGGCTTCAAGCTATCCTTTTGGACTGTTTATGCAAGGATATGCACAACAATGTATTTCAGATTGCAGCTCGAACTCGGCCTCCGGACCGATCTGAATACTTGGGCGGACCTGCACAAAAAGGTGAGCACTCCGACGATCAAGTCAGTATAGGTCGAATTCCCAGTTTAGTTCGAGGTCAGAAATCATCGTACCTGGTCGCGAAGTGTGGTCCTCTACTTATGGGTGGTAGTCCCGCTAATCCCGCGACGGTTACACCCGGTAATCTCGGGACCGTCGGTTTCACCCAGTAATCTCGGGACCGACGGTTACACCTGATAATCACGCCGCTGACAGTAGTTCACATCGGCCCCCACCGAGCTTCCCGGTAGGTCGGACCTCGGCCCTCATACTTAGCATCTGTCAACGCTAGCGGTGGTGATCTCGGGCGTCCGAGCTGGGCATGACTCATGAGTCATCGTGGAGCACCCTGTTCCACCTATCCCTTCACTCCCCAGGGATTCCGTACAGCTAGACAACCACAGTTCATCGCTCGGAGAGAAAGAATAGAAGCAAGCATTTCCCGTTCAGTCGGTAATGAATCAATACGCAGGGAAACTCTCTTCCATGGGAATGGCAAGTCTCGGACAGGCTCATATTGGTTGGGTATGCTCTTTCCATAGGCGACTTTCCAGAAGGTCTTCAAGGTAGATATGCTCTTCTTTCTTCTCAGAAAGACCATACTTTTTTTTGGTCTGGGGGCACAGAAGGGAGAGTGGGCCGGGTTTCAAGCCTGGTTGCATGTGACTGAGTCGGGAGAGGGGGGCGAAAAGATCCGCAACTTTCACTGCAAAACTAAATTTTTTTTTTCCGTCTTTCTTTTTCTAGTAAGATTTTCTTTTTCTAGTAAGATTTCAATATCATCCTTCGAGAATCTTTAATCCTCCTGTTCCTCATGCTAAGGACCATTTCTTTAAAGTTTATGTGGCTTCCTGTTAACAGGAAGTGCTTGAGGATTTGAACTCATGCCCTCTTGATAGATACAAGTGTTGATTACGTTTTTTTTTTTATTTTCTTAAAGCTACATACATTTAACCTAAATAATTATAAACCAATATTTTTTCCTTCCTACCTTCCTTTTTTTTCCCTTTCTTTTTCATATGATTAAACCATGTTATAAAATATTACCAACTCGAAATTCAATCATATTATACACGACAAAAATGACTGAATTTATTTAGTAAGCATAAACTTTTGGTCATTAAATTACCTCTTGCCAAACATAAGTTTTCACTTATCTTTAAATTATCTTTCACTTATCAGTCTTTAACAAACCAAAAGTTAATATTTCATAAAGCATTTTCTTTCCTATAAAAAATCTAACAAATCTATTTGGGTGATCTAGCATAAATCATTTTGTTTAGGGAAGAAAATCGCTATGTCATATGGAGGACAGGAATATATCCACGTGAGGGATAATCTGAGTCAGCTTTACCTCAAACCTTCCGAGATGGAGACCTAGGCAATCATTTGTTATACTCTTCTCATAAGAAGCTTGATTTGCTCCAAGGACTGGCATGCAGAGTCCGACATGTCCGATCTGCCATTCGACGCTGTCGATCGGGAGGTCTGTCGAATCCCAAACCTATAAATAGAGGGCACTATTTTCGCACCAGATATAAAATTTCTTCTTGAACTTACTATTGAGTCCGAGCTGTTTCACTAACTTGAGCGTGAGAGAGTTTGTCCTAATCTTGTGCAGGTTATCTCCGAGTGTTCCGAGTCAGCGAGCTTACGTCGCCGACTTTTGTCAATTTTGACCTAGTTCCATTTTCTGCCTAAACTCATTTTTCTCATTAGGCAGGAAAAAGGGTCATATTTTTCCCTCCAAAAGTTAAATTCTCTACGAACAGAAGTTGGAGCAGTTCTAACGGTTGACATCCTTTATAAACATCCTTACTGGTAAGGACAAAACAGTCCACTAATATTATCTTTCTGGTTCCGAAATATCAATTATAACAGAATTAAATCAAAATAGACGCAACGCAAAACTTCAAGCAACAAATAAAAAAATAAGAAAAGATAAATTGAAACCACATTTATACTGCCTTACCCAATATAAGGTACCGAATATAAGAAAAGATAAATGTTAAGAAGATTTTTCAACTGTTTACGACTTCTTATCACTTAAATAAAAAAGGAAAAAAAACTCGCGAAACACAAATAATTACTCTACAAGTTCCTCAGATTTATGAGGAAAATCATTTTTCGTGTTTGGTTGGATTAAAAAAAATAGAATTTGAAATCCAATATGATTTAAAATCCCGTTTTGTCCCAAAAAAATTTCCATCCAAAATAGATTGGATTTGATCGGATTTTAATTGAAAGTTGACTATATTACAATTTTACCCTTACAACCAGTTTAATTGAAGAAATCAAACTGAACCAAAAAAGAACGAGACCAAATGAAACCAATGCATAGAGAATGAGATGAGATAAAATGAGAGATGAGATAAAATGACTAAAGAAAATGAAGATGAGATAAGAAAAAAAAAGAAATAAAATGGAGAAGAAGGTATAAAGAGAAGAAAGAAAAAATGAGATGATGAAATAAAAGGGAGATGAAGAAAGAGGAGGAATACAAAAAAAAAAAAAAGAAAAAAGGAGACAATGAGATACGAACGAGAATTCATAAGAAAAGGGAGTAGGGTTTTGATATAAGAAGAATGTTGTTAAGATTTTGTTTTATAATTATAAAGGCATGGTAAAATATATATTTTATTTTCATTTCCTGCCATCATCCAACAAAAAATTTTATTTTTAACTAATTTAAAATCCATCAAAATTTGTAGATTCTAAATGCAATTAAGAATTAGAAATCATTTCTATAATTTAGAATTCTAGAATTTGAAATCGAACAAAGCATAAATGTTTTTATTTAAATAGAATGATCAGGTGTCAAGTAGAAGTCTTAAAGAGCCAAATATTTTCAATTACCTAAACGTCTTATTTGCTGAGCCTATTTGTATGGTCTATACTTTGTAGAATTCAATATCTCTTGGATTTTAGCACCAAATTTTTTTCTATTTCTATTTTTTTCAAAGTACAGCACAAATTAAATTCACAGTCTATTGATTGGAAAATAAAGATAATTGTCTTAACCAATTGAGTGCTCAAGTTGTCGTTGTTTTTTAGTTCATGTGATGAATATTTTAAAAAATGTTGTAACTTATCGGACAAGAAAATTAATAGATTATCCTGAGATGTCTAATTAATACGAGGCATGATTTGAACTCTTATAAATTCTTGGTTAGAGGCTGTTTGACATTTTTTTCTAGGAGAAAAAATTGGTTTCGATGAATTTGGACGGTACCCATATAACTGATCGAATATGACCAGGATAAAAGGAACTTTATTGAAACTCAACCAAAGCCGTTATGGCTAGTATATTGAAACATAACATATCCTGAGTGGTTACATCCATTAACCATTCAGGAAAATCAGAGCCCAAAAACAGGGATTATCAAAACCAACAGCAAAAGAAGCAACCCTGCGGGCTGCCTTGTTTGAGGACCGACAGACATGCAAAAAATTGAAATCAATGAAATTTCTCGCCAATACACGTATATCTTCTAACCAGACATTGGAACCGCACCAAGAAATAGGATCCTCAGTTAGCAAATTGATCAATTGCAAAGAATCTGATTCAAACTGTACTTGTTGGATATTCAGATGGTCAGCCAGACGCAGGCCTTCAAGGAGAGCAAGAGATTCTGCCATTAGCGGATCATGGTAAGCCTCCATTCTACGAGATGCTGCTGCCAAAATTTGCCCCTTTTCATTTCTGCAAACAATCCCTATTGCAGTTCTAAATTGATGTTTCTTGCATGCTACATCCACGTTTATTTTAATCCAACCAGTCAGGAGGAGGCGACCAGTAACTCTCAGTAGTCCAACCATTCGAACTTGCATCCTCCTGAATCCGAAAATCACCAAGAGAAGGGACATCACGGGCTTGAAAATCTCTCACATAGGTAAGGATCCAATCGCTCCTAATCTTAGCGTCTGGAATTTGTCTTTGAATTCTAATTGCATTTCGATCCTTCCAGATTGTCCAAACACCAACTCCAACCAAATCAAAGTCTAGAGTAGAGAGCGACTCCACTGGATACAACAATCTATCTTGAACGGAATTATTAAAATCACATTGCGGGACAGCTTGAGGTAATAAAATATTCCAAACCTCCTTTGCTCTTTTGCATTTAAAAAGAGCATGGTCAGTTGTTTCAATTTGCTTCCCACGTACTAGACAATTTGGGTCTGCACCAATCCCTCTCTTAATAAGGTTTTCCATAGAAGGCAATCGTTGAACACTCCCCACAAAAACATAACTTTTGGTGTAACTTTAAGCTTCTAAACAGAATTGATAAGATATATAACTTGATTGATAAGATATATATTTCTTTTTTTAGGTTCGATTTTTCATCCACCCACATTTGTTTGAACCCCTCCCCTTCCAAAATATCATTCATGTGCAATAAATGCAAAGATATGAGAATTTAAACGTTTAAAGAAAAGAGTTAAATAGTTCACACTTAAATTTGTATCTCAAAAAAAAAAAATAATAATAAATAAATAAATTGACACTTATCTTTGTAGAACTCGTGTTTCATCTTTATTTTGCAATAAAAGGTTGATAACATGAAGTAAACATATTCTTGTCTTGTACATGCCCAAATAGAAAATTGAAATGGGATCAATTCTCATATTTCACCCTTTTTTTCTCCTTCACATGCAAAGAATTCGGCTTCTATAACAATATTTTGTGCTCCTAATTTTTTCTTTGACAATCTTTGTTATTGTACTTTTGGAATGAAATGTGACGATTAAGTTTTTGATCTATTAAGAGCTTAACCTTAAACGACATTGGATCTATTGTATTTAAAAAAAATTATTTTGTTAGATTCTTATAGTTACATTTAGGAAAAGTTTAAAAATAAAAATAATAGAAAAAATAAAACATATTTAGAGACTCGAAGGCATTCAAGTTTTAAAATTAATAGTAATAGTAATAATAATAATAAAACCAATTTAAAAACAGTGAATTTGAGCTTAAAAAGAAAACTGATTTTATTAGATGTTTTAAGCACGTAAGACATACTTAAGTGTGAATTAAAAAAGAAAAAGAAGAAATTCAATTTCTTCTATTTTTTTGAGTACAACATTGTTGTGGAGGGGATCTCTTAATTTGTTCTATCTTTTTTAGTAAGTAAAACATTGTTGAGGAGGAGATTCAAACTCATAATCTCTTAGTTAGAGGTATATGTCAATGACCGCTGAACTATGCTTGCTTTGACTTCTATTAATTAAGTTTAAATAAATAAATGAATTAAAGAGAAAGAAGGTCAGATAATAAATAAAACGAACATTAATGGTCCATCAAGATGAGAAAATTAATCATAATATAATAGACTTGATTGGTCCTCAGTATTTTCTTAACGCCAAATATTGTGGGATCAGTAGTCGCCTGTGAAATTAGTGGAAGCATGCGTAAACTAACTCAAATACATAAGGATAAGAAAACAAATATTAAGGAATGTTTCTCTTCTTTTAAGTCATGCACTCTTTATTTTTCAAAATAATTTGAAACTTATCCATTATTTTTCTAATCCATTTTTTAAAAACTACCTCATCATTCAAAAAAGTCCATAAATACTTGGATTTCAAAATTCAATGTAACAAATGTAATGGAGTACTTTGTTTTACTTTTTTTTAAAAACATAATGGAGTACTTTGTTATTGGAAACCATTCCGGTTAGGCTTAATTTACTTTTTATTCTGCTTTTGTTTCATTCTCCACAACAAATAATATAGAATTTTTTTTAGTACATTACACTTCAGATTAGAATTTAGTTTCTATTGGTCTTTCAAACTCAACACTTTAATTATTCTTTGTTTCCAAAGTGTTAAAAAAGAAAAAAAAGAATACTTTAATTATTCTTGATGTCCCTAAACGTTTTTTGTCAAAGCGAGCATATAGCTCAGCGATAATAGTTACATATCTATGACCAAGACGTCGTGCATTTCCCTCATATGCTGTACTAAAAAAAACGTAGATCTTTTTTTTTAGTGCCAAACAGTTAACAATAATTTCAAACAAAACATGACCTACAAGATTCTAGATATGAGATTTGAGATTATTAGGGACAAATTTGAAATATTAAGGTCCCATCTGTTTGATAATATATAATAGTTATATTTTTTTTTTCATTTGATAGCTATTTCATTTTGTATTTTTAGTATTTTAACCCATTTAGTTCCACCCACAAGAGAGATTAAATTTATAAAGATAAAATATTTAGAGAGAAAAATTAGTGGCAGTGATATGCCAGAGAAAGAGAGAAATGTTAGAGACAAAATGATCCTGAGGGATGGTAATTAAAGTTGAGAGCAAAGCATACATCGGACAAAAAATAAAAACGAAAAATAGGAAGAGATTAAATTTAAAGAAAAAATTTAGACAGAAAAAAAGAAAGAGTTCAAAGAAAAAGAGTTACAATGAGAGAAAATTGAAAGAGAAAAAAAAATTAGATCGAGCAATTTTAGATAATTTTTAAAAGAAAAATAAATTAGAAAGAGCCATAAAAATTATTATTTTATTTTATCGTTCTTTTGATTCACAAGATGCATGGTAAATATTAATGAGTAAATATAACATTTGAATATTTAATTTAAAAATTGATTTCTATATTAAAAATTTTACCTTTTTAATTGAAAATTTTAGATAAAAAACAAGAAAGGGCTACCAAGAACATGTTTTTTTTTTAAACTGAAAATAAATAATAAGAAATAAATAAATAATTATTAAATGTAAATATATTTTTTATTAATATGAAAGAGGGAGTAAGAAACGAGAAAGAGTAAAAAAAAAATTAAAAATTACAAAACGTTCAAATTTTGAAAATAATTTTTAATTGTAAGTAAATAAAAATAGTTAAATTTATTTATTCCTTCCTCTCATTTTCTTTTTTCCTCTGGACACTTTAAACTCATCTTTGTTTTGTCTCACAATCTTTCTCTCTCTAATTTTTTCTTTTTAATTATTTCTCTGTAATATATAACTTCTTTTTCCCCATCTACCCAGCTATTTTCTCTCTAATTTTTTTTTCCATTCCTATAATTTTGAAATTGCAAGTAAATTTAAAAATTTGTAAAAATAAGTTTTTAAAAACAAAGTTTCTATAGAAAAATACTTTATTCCTTGGTAGTACTATTAAATGTTTGAGAAATAAAAAAATAAAAGAGAGATTATTTAAAAAAATTTCAATAAATTGCTACTTTTTCAATGACAGTAACGAGAAGATTTTTCCATTTCTATATATTCTCTAAACCTTCGCTTCTTTTCTTCATTCTGCCATTTCTCTCTAACACGTCTCTCTCCCACTTACCTTTCACTCCCAAAACTAAGTTTTGATGGATCCAAATCTGTACCTCGCGGCCATGAAGGGGGACTTGGTTTTCCTTCGAAGTTTACCAGAGACATCAAATCTTGAGTTGCAGCTAAGTCCATCTCAGAACACGGTTCTTCATGTCGCCACCGAATACCACCGGGTCGCTTTCGCAGTGGCCGCCGTGCACGACTGCCCGGCACTGCTGTGGCAGGTGAACTCCTCGGGCGACACGGCGCTCCACATCGCGGCGAGAGAGAAGCATGCAGGCTTGGTGAGGCACTTCATCTCCTGCGCGCGGGAGAAGGCCGACGAGGAAATGGGAGAGTCGAGGCACAGGGAGCTGATGAGACTGGTGAACTTGAAGAAGGACACGGCCTTGCATTGCGCTGCAAGGAGTGGAAGTTGGAAATGTGTGAAGCTGCTGGCAGAAGCAGATCCTGAAGTTTGTAGTTTTGTGAATAATGCTGATGAATCTCCCCTTTATCTTTGCGTTGCCTCTGGAGTTAGTGGTATCCATCACCATATCATAAACTGCGCACGATCTTCAGCACTCTATAAAGGACCTAGAGCTCTCACAGCATTGCATTTAACACTGCTCATCGAAAAAATTGGTAAGGAAATTTTATTGTGTTTATGCCCCATTTTGATAAGCATTTTATTTGTTTTTCAAAATAAAACATACAACCACCGCTTCCACCCATGAAATAGAAAATTAAAAAAAAAAAAATCGTAATCCAAACGGGACCTTACACGATGCTGACAGGTTTAATTTATCCTTAAATCTAACAAGCACATGGAGTCAACTTTGTTTTTTTTGGGTAAACTAAAAGTCTAGTCTCTGCACCTTGAGCTGTGTTTAATAGGGTTTATGCATGTTAATGAGGTTGTTAATTCGTTTTACACTTACCTAACACGTTAATGTTTTAATATTGATCATGAGATTTTTTGAAAAATTAAAGGTATTTTCAAAATAAATTGAAAAAATAGCGAATGCATGAAGAGACGCTTTTTTTTTTTTCCTTCTTCTTATTTCCCCTGACATCTCATCCTAATTTTTATTAAACACCATAATTATGATGTTCGTATTAAACAACCTCACCCACATCTAATCTTAGAGAGATGCATCCATCGCCGACGTTAGTTGAATGTACATCACTATGTTTTTTTTTCTTTTGAATTAATTGTTTTATCGATTTATATTATTTTGGGAGTATTTTAGGTTAAGAATGTAATATTTTATATTAATAAATATTCAAAATTTAATGACTACTTTTTTTAAAAAAATATTTTCTTTTTTAAATAAAATATTTTATTCTTTTATATTAACACATGTATTTCGTAATTTTATTAACTTAATAATAAAATTTTTTTATAATAAAATCTAAACCCAAACTTCATAACTTATCTAAATTTTTAAATTTTCTATTAAATATACTTCATAAATATGAACATCGAAATACATAAAAATAAATACATAGTTAAAATTGAAATTGCATGTCTTGAAATTTTGAATATTTATTAATATAAAATAATAAATTCTTAACCTAAAATACTCACAAAATAATATAAATCGATAAAACAATTAATTCAAAAGAAAAAAAAACGTAGTGATGTCCATTCAACGAACGCCGGCGACGGATGCCTCTCTCTAAGATGAGATGTGAGTGAGGTTGTTTAATACACGAACATCTTAATTACGGTGTTTAATAAAAATTAGGATGAGACGATGTGAGGGGAAGTAAAAACAAAATTTTAAAAAAAAAAGAGGCCAATCGAGATTTTCAAGGCAGAGACGCATCTGTTGAATTAATTAGCGCAGCTTTAATACCACTTGTTGAATAAATAGCACAAAAGGAAATAGATGATGGCTTGAAGAAAGATACTTTTATTAGGAAAGTAGAAATATGGACACTCTTGATGGAAGACTCTTTCACACCCTCTAACTTTCCTCTCTTTTTTCACTCACTTTAGTTGATTCACTCTCTTCACTCTATTCACTTTATTCACATGGACATCTCTTCTATTTATAGAAGAAAGATCCTTGGAGCTTAAGCAAAAAGAACTTTATAGACTCTTCTCAAATCTTACATATTCTAGATCTTTCTTTATCTATTCTTATCCAAAAGATTTCTCTAGAATCCTTTAGAACCTAAGGGAAAAACCTAAGATATTTCTAGATCATTTTCTTTAGATATTTATTTACAATCTTCTAGAGAAAACTTATGTTGTGTAGATACCTCAAGAAGGTTCTAGATATAGTTAGTGTTGTATTTTATTTTAACAGCACGTAGTCCCGTGACTGTAAGTCCGGAGCGCTGAATGCGTCTCTTATCGCATAACGACAGTCAAATGCATATTTTGAAAATCCCTTCAATTTTTCAAAAAATCATCATCATATATATTGTGTCATATAATTAAGCATTAAACAGTTGAAAGTTGATAGACTAAAATAAAAACATTTTCAAAGAACAACGGCATAGATAGAGACTTATTAAAAGCTTTTGAAAGGTGTTTATTTTGTTTTGTTTTAGAAACTGAGGAGATTGAGGTTCTTGTGAGATGGAGGCCAGAAATGATAAGAGAAGGTGACGAATTGGGAATGACCCCTCTTCACTATGCTGCTTTTTATGGGAAAATTGAAGCAATTAAGTTGTTTCTTGAATATGATAGCTGTGCGATCTACCTGTTGACCAATAATGGGGCGTCTGCTCTCCATATTGCTGCTTTTCAAGGCCATATCAATGCGTTAGAAGAGCTCATAAATTGTCGTCCTGATTGCTGCAATTTAGTTGACAACAAGGGTCGAACACCCCTTCATGCTGCAGTCTTAGGGCGCCAAGGTGCAGCTGTGGAATTTATGTTGGGAAAACGAAAGTTTAAAAAGTTAATGAACAAGCAAGATTATGGTGGCAACACAGCTTTGCATTTGATCTACATCCACAAAGCTTTTTCTGTCGTTGTAACTTGTCTACAGTTCAACACACTTGTACAACGGTCTGGGAAAATTCTCAACAATGAATTCTCGACTCCTAAGGATATTTCTCTTAAATTACGTGGCTTGGTAAGCACTCTTCTCTTGTTCTGTTGTTTTTTGTTTGTTGTTTTTTGTTTTCCTTTCCAAACTTCGGGATTTAGCAATGGTTTACTCACAAAAAACCGGAATGAAAATTACCGACCAGAATCAAATCAATCAGAATAAAAATGTTATTCCTAGTGTTTACTAAAAATTTATTTGATGTTGTTAACTAAAACGGTTAATTAGAATCCGAATAAGATATATACCACCTTTTTTTTTCTAGCTAATTACAAATACATTTTGTGCTAATTTCTTTTTTAATTAGAATAATAATACATTTTAATTTATTTTATTATAGTAAATATATTTTTTATTATAACAATTTATTTAACATTTATAAATAATTAATAATTAAAATAAAATTACATCCACTAAAATAATTTTTTATTAGAACCAAGGTTCAAAATGTCGATGTCGATGGAAATGTCGAGGTCTCGATTTTACGGGCATGTTCATGGACATGTCGATGTCGATGGATATTTCGAGAAAAATTACAAAAATAGTGGATATTGATGGAAATTTTTTAAATTACTAAATAATACTTCAATTGTAGCTTAATTAGCCTATAACTAATCACTTATAACCATCATATCTAACCATATATGTAATATACTTATAAAATATAGTCACGATAAAAATGTTGAAACAAAATTATGTATACATGTATGAAAATTATTTGAGTCAGTAAATTAAAGTTTAATGTTATTTTTTTATTGATAATTTCTAATTTAATCTAATTACATAATTGAACGAAATAGTATTAAATAATTTTTAAAAAAATTAGATTTAGTTTAAAATTTAAATGTTTAATAATAATTAGTTGAATTGATTTTCTTTTATTAGTTTGTTTTAAGATTTGGTTGGTTAAATTTGATTTAAAATTAGTTTTTCTTTTAAATCAATTACTTGAAGATTTTGTTAGATTTTTTAGTTAAATTTAATTTAAATTTTGTTTTTTTTAAATCGATTATATGTTTCTTTAAGATTTTGTTAGATTTTTTTTGTTAAATTTAGTTTAAGAATTAAGTTTTTTATATATCTATTGTTTATAATCTATTTCTTTAAGATTTGATTAGATTTTATAGTTAAATTTAATTTAACGTTTGTTTTTTGTTTTTTTTTCACCAAAATGATAAGAATTTAACTTTAATTTCTTTAAAAGAAAAATAGAAAATGCCCAATGTCGTATAATTTTTTATATTATTTTCGACTTTTCTGTTTACTCTTCCACAAGCTTTGAATTTACACCAAACTGAAAGACGTTTTGAACAGAAATCCTTCTTTTTTTAAGGTTTGGATTCAAAATTTTCAATCTAGATTTTTTTCTTGAAAAACAACAGATTTTCCTCTAAGTCTCAACTAACTATAAGGCCACCATGAATCTAGATTTTCTCAATCGTTTAGGGATTCAAGGCAAAAAATAATAAAATAATAAAAAAAATCGACATTTGGTCGACAATTCTCGACATTTCTCGACATTTCTCGAAATTTGGTCGACATGTCGACATGTCGACAACATTGGGGGGAAACGATTTTCTCCTCCAATGTTGATGTCGAGACCGTCGACGTGTCGAGCGAAATTTTGAACACTGATTAGAACCATCAATCATTTAATATAAATTATTATTATAATATTTAATAATAATGAATCATATTTTAAAAAATCTATTGATATTAATTAATAATAACAAAATTAAATTAGAAATTAGAAATTAAATATAAGTTTATAATATTTTATAATAAAATCACATCAACTAGTAAAAGTGGTATAAATTTTTATTAGAAAAAAAAAATTATTAGTAGTATAAATGAAAAAGAAATAAAAAGTATAAAACAATTAAACAAAAAGTTATGGGTCTCATTAATACACGAGAAAGAAAATGATAAAACTAGAAAAGTAATTGCAATAAATGTGCAATACCCAAGAAATAAGGAATGAGAATGTGATTGATGAAGGTGTAAGAGATAATGAGATTGACCCTTTTATTGCCTTTTTTAGGGGATGAGAATCAAAAAATTGGGTGGATCCCACCATTTGATTTCCATTACTACAATTTGGTAAACACCCTCAAATAAATGAAAAAATTAATTTACATTCCTTCGTTTTTATGCCCTTAAAAGTAACAAAGAAATGATCAAGGTCAAACCTTGGTCAAGGTCTTCCTCATCCTCTTCGACCTCGGAGTCCAAATCCCTCATATACTGGTCTACCAAGCTTTAGGGGTTGTGCCCACTTCTCCCTGTACCGGCGCTTGATGGGTTCCAAGTCGAACTCATGAGCCACCTCCTTAATTCCCTTCATCAGGATTTTTGAAGTCAGCATCGCTAAAGTCTTTGGCGAAACCGTCGAAGTCTGGGTGGATTCGGAAAGCCTCTTCCAAGAATACACCGTTGCTGAGTTTCAACTTCTCCTGCTCCAACTCTGCTCTCAGCTTCTCCACCTAGGCATGGTGGGTCTCAACGCTGCGAACGAGCTGGTCGTTACGCTTCATGAGCTCGAACTTCTCCTTCTCCAAGCCCTTCACAATGGCGTGGGCGCCCCTTAAAGCCTCCATATGACTCTCAATCTCCTTTTTAGCGCTCTTCAGTTCGGCCTTGTCAGCCTCCAAGGTTGACTTCCAGGCCTCAATCTCGGCTCTGACCTCTTTCAGCTCTCCTTCCAAGGTTGCAGCAGTTTAAAGCGCAGCTGAAGAGGCCTTTCGCTCCTTCACGGTAAGGAGGTCACTGCTGTCAAGCTCGACCTTCATCGTCACTGTCGCATGACAGATAGCAGCGTGCGTCTGTGGACAAATGAAGAAAAAGTCAGACAAATCGGTTAGCAAAAAATATTCAAGTACGAAAAGATTAAAACTTACAAGAGGTCTTACCTCGACAGAATAGTCCAACATCCTTTGTATGGCCGACCCAGGAGCACTGACAAACTTTGATGCCCCTCCAGTAGCAGCAGTCAAAGCAGGAGTTCGACATCTACATCACCTTTGCCTTCACTCCCGCACTTGAGGGCTCAAACTTTGAACCTCATCTCGATGTCGGAAGTAGCACCCATTCTAGCCTCGGGATCATCCGTGCGCTCGACGAAGCAGCTGCTTCTCACCTCGGTCACGGCCTCTTCTAAAGAAAGGGTCCTCTTCTTCCTCTTCTAAAACTTCTTGGGAGGAGATCTTCTCTAAACCTCCTGAAGAGGAGAAACATCAAGGATTTCTTGAGATTGCGAAATCTCAGGTTCCCTTGTGTCCTTTGGAGGGCTACCATCAACGCGCCTCTCAACCACCTCGACCTCGGTATATGGATTGACTATAATGGAGCTCGACTTAGGCCTGGCCTTAGATGATTGGCCTTAGCCAGGACGCTTGCACTCCACGTCTTGATCGAATCCGAAAACCATGGCTGCAAATCCAAACAATAAAAATGTATGAATAGATTATCAAAAGAATGAAGTTGAGGAAAGTTCGAGATCGTGTTACCTAGCTCTAAGTTCAGTCTTTGAGCTTCTGAAGGAAAAAGCAGAGGATTGTAATACAATAATCCTGATGCAAGAAGCAGTTGGTCAGTTAGCAAAGTGCCAAATTTCTTGCCCCCTTGAATTTGTCCATGTAAAATTTCAAGATGTCGAATGTTGATTGGGATAGTTGTGGAACAGGTTGGATGGCAACTGCCAAGTGAAAGTAATCAGTTAGAGTACGAGAAGAATAAAAACTCGAACAAACAGAAGACACAACCTCTTACCTAAGTTCACAAATCTACAGGGAACATTGTAGAAGGGCGCTGGTCAGTTTCGTCCTTCGCCAGCCACTCTCCGGAGGCGTAGAACCACTTTCTTACCCACTTCTTTATGGAGGTAGAACCTTTAACGATGCCCCCTGCACCTTTCCTCGAACATAAATAATAATTATCGAGCTTTTTAGAGATGTGTTTCACCTCGAAACAAGCCAAAAACTAGTCAACCCTAAGGAGGTCTAACCCTTCTATTTCTCGACATCTTAACCAAAACAGTATTGCGAGGCCAAAGGCAACTCCCCATCCATTGGGGGCCACTTGGGCAGGAGCAAGTTTAGTTCGGACTAAGAACTCCTGCACTAAAGGATGAACGGGCAGGCGGAAGCCATACTCGAACATCTTGATAAAGTGTGATGCACCCCTTCAGAGGGTCATCAAAATGTTCCTCTTCCTTGGGAAGCCTAAGGATAATGTTATCAGGAATGTTGTATCTTTGGTGAAGGGGGCCGAGGTAGTTCTCCAGCATTTGCGAAGGAAATTCCATTCCTTGGCCCGAGGTGGAGGTGTCACTATCATCCCCATTATCCTAAAAAAATCTAAAGTTGTCTATTTCTTCCTCCAGCTCAGTGTCTAACCTACTTGCAAACTTCTCTACAGAGTCGACCCTCTTTGGGGAAAGGCTCCGACTCCGACCTACTCTATCAGAGGAACTACTGCTAGAAAAACTACAATAACTCGACATTGTTTAAAAAGGAAAGCGCAAGTAAAACCAAAAGAATGAGACTTACCTAGAAAAAGTTTCGAGCTGCTCAGGTCAGACTCCAAGTTTTCAAAAAGCGTAAAATGTGGATCTGAACCCTAGAGCTATTTATAGTGCTCCGGAAAACAATCTTTGTCATAAACGTGTATGAAAAGTAACGATCCAGATCGTGCAAAAGATCGAATGTCAAAAGCACTCGAGTACTTCACAGCTGTCAAACTCCGTTTTCGAGATTCTCCAACAACAATATTTTGCACCACGAACTCTGAAGTCTGGCGTAAACCAATTTACTATACAAAAACTTCTCTACCAGATCGATCTCGAACCTAACAGAGAAGGGGCCAATGTTTGGAGGAAGGAAATTGGAGTGCCACGTGGAGGACGATGATTCGCCAAAGATATATTATACACAACTTGCAGGTAGCTCCACCTCGAACCTTCCTAGGTAGGGGACTTAGCCATTATTTCCTTCATTAAACTGGCAATACCTTAGTTAAACCATCCGGGTTCGATCTAGAAAACCCAACAGATTCGACCTCCACTCCGCCAAGGTAACCGTCTATCGCAAGGCCTGTCGAATTCCTTGTCGGGTACCTCAACTTATAAATAGAGCACTTCACTCTTCAGTCAGGTATGATATTCTAGCTCGGTCTCCTTACTAAGGTCGAACTATGACTAACTTCAACGTCGGAGTGTTCGTTCCCTTGTGCAGGTCTTTCTTTGCCGTCTTTCAAATCATTCCAGACACTTCAGCTCATTCCAGTTAGCCTACCTTGATCTCTTGAGCTGGTCATTCTTCTCAATGACACCCCAACTTTTCCAGCGGTCATATCTGGACTAGGTTATACCTCGATCAATTTTTTGTATAAACAGGCTTAAACGAGAAACATACATAAATGAGAGTTATTCTCTCAAGATTAGCCATCCCTTTGAGTGTTTTTTTTAATTTAATTAGTCTCTATTATTTAAAAAGTACTTTAGTATTTTTCGATTATACCCTTCTCCATAAGTGAAGGTTAAGAATTAGCTTACAATAAGTATATATAACATAATATATAATGAGTTGATATAAATTTAAAGGAGAAATTATTTTTTACCCGAAGGGAGGAAAAAGTTTTAATTAATCCTTCAAATTTCCTAGAAGTAGACCAAAATTATTAGGATTTTTCTTAATTCCTGATATGAAACCATAGAAAATAGTAGATAAAAACAATTCCACCTAAGGAGAACCCCTAATAGGCAATTTATAAAACCCCAAATCAAATAGCACAATCCAAAACGAAAGATTAGATGAAGAATTACCTTGATGATAGAAGATCAAGAGGTAAGTAGAACTGGTTCCCTACTCAAGGTTGAACAGTCTGCAAGAATATGTTCAAGAAGGTTGATCAAACCTAGCTTGAATGTATTATGGGTTTGCAACCTAGATCAATAATTGCAAATTGATGAACTCTTAGTCATCACGCTAAAACACTCAAATTCATTCGGTGAAAATTGATTGTTCTGTTAACAAGATTAAATCTCTAATCTCCAAGGAAGCTAAAAGACTATACTACCCCCAATTAAAGTGACATAGTTAAATTTAAAAATAAGCACCTAAAATTAATAACTCACGGCCACATCATTGGCTAAAAATATAAATGCCTAAAATAAAAGGAAAAAAACAGGTAATTTTAAAATAATAAAATTTATTAATGCAAATTATCTTCATCGTCTTCTCGTGTCTTCATTTGGCACCACGAATAAAGTTTCTTCTTGTCTTTACCCTCTTAAATCGAACGCTAACGCTAACTCTAAAGCATCTTGGTTCATATCAATTCATTTTCTATATTTCTTTCAACGCTCATTAAGCAATATGTTATACAAGCTTATCATCGGCCAATGTAAATATTACCTAGTATATTTGTGAAAATTGTTAAAACATAAGGAGACCGAATTAAAACTTTTAGACAATGTAGCACAAAATTAAAAATACATCCAAACATTAGAAAAAATTTTCGATTCTATATCGTAGAATGGATATTATCATTTATTGTCTGATAAACCTCATTTAAGAATGATGTAGGTGCAACATTATTAAAAAATTACTTCAATAAGTCATGTCATATAGGTTCAAGTTGGACATCCAATTGCTTCGATTCAAATTACTTTTATATTTATAAAGGAAAAATCCTAAGACCATCAGGATATCTTATCCTTTTGGATATATGATATCTTTTTTTGAATCTAGGGAAAATCCTAAGACTATTAGTACATATTATCCTTTGGGATATAGAATATCTTCTCTAGGGAAAATCCCAAGACCATCAGGATATCTTCTTCTTTTGAAAATAGGAAATTCAAAATGTAGAAAATAGGGATTTTTCCCATTCATAACATTAGCCCCCACTATCATAATACATAGTATTAATTTTGAATCAATATACATTATATACATTCCCTTATATAATTTAAACATTTTAAATTATTTCATAATTCTTGATCCTCGTTTTACCTGTTGTGGGCTAGCAAGGGGACCTAATGGACCTATAAATTAGAAGCTCTAACAATGCGAAATTAATCAGTTAAACTCATTAACTGAGTTAATCAGCATTCGTTAACTGCTGGTCACTCCACTAAAGACCCGCAGCTGCACTCTTCTCACTACAGACTATTTTCGTGTCCACGGATGTACATCCATTAACGGCAAGTCAATCATTCACGAGTGTTCGTAACTCTAGCTGGATCAAATTACCATTTTACCCCTGAGTTACATCTTACTCTTTAAATACCACTACTTCTCTAATGAACAACCCAATTATGATCCGACCAATAACCAAAAGTCCATTTCGGGCCAGTGAGAGGGTGAAGCCCCTTGTTCAAGTCCCAGAGTCAGCATGTAAGTGAACACTCATCTACTTCCCTGAAGTTGGGAATGAGTGAATTTCATCTTGCATAGTTATGTTCCTAGCTCCCCACTCGGTCTCCCCAAAATGGTAGGATTATTGAGTCGGCAACCCAGACCAATCTCGCCCATACAAATCAAAGGACGATTCTTTATAGGCAGGAGTCCATAACTTGCTTAGAATTAAGATCGAGTTACCTAGTCATTTTATGAGATAACAATCTATTGACTAACGGTGTTAGAGCCAATGATTAATTATTTTGCGATCCGGTCTTATACAAACTCATTGTATAGGATACCCCCACTCGCATGTCTCTACATGAACGACCTAGATAAAGTCGTTTGTAACTATTACAAAGTGAGTTGTATCCATAGTGTTACCAGAATAAGGTACCCAACCTTATCCATGTACTATAGACCATTTAGGTTATTATTGGAATATTATCCACTTGTATATCAAATATATACTGTATATATACTGTATATCAAATATGTACATTGTATATTAAATATATATACTGTATATCAAATATATACTGTTCCAGTTACATTAAATAACATTGGATCTTAGTTTATTGAAATAAGAGTAATGTAAAGAAATAATAAAATAACTTTAATAATAATAAATAAAATGTTTACAAATTACAAACTCACAAGCTTATAGCACTAAACCCAACAGACTTGACGTCATCCTCACCTTCTTTTGACTTATCACTGGCAACTGCTCATCAGGGTTCCAACCTCAACACAACTGGCAACTAAACACGAAGGTTGCGCTCATTGCAGGACTTACCCAACACCTTACAACATGAGTTGAGCCCTTACCCAGCACCTATTAGTTCAATCATCATACATTTCCAAAATCATTTTGAAGCCATATAGCGATTTCAGCCTAACTCCATATTCTCTCTTTAAATAAAGCTATCAAAAAATGGAAGTAATGTGTAATGATTCCATTCTTGTGAGTGGTAGAGTGAGTATCCCTTATCATCTTTGGTACTCCTCCTCTCTATGAGATATGGAATCGACCCCACTGTTTCTACATCGTTTTGGATGATAAGGCATGCTTATTCATGTTTTATCCAGCCTTTGCTCCGCTATCAACTACCAGAATAGTTATTTTCCCAACACCGCTTTCCTCTCATGCGGCAAGAGCTCATTCGCCAAGTCTGAACTCCCACTTTCTCGTCTGTGACGGCTCTCTTTAGCAACCGCATTTAACCCGAAGTGTTTTCATTCTATTCATGCCAGATCATGAATTAGTAACTGCATCCAGGCACTCCTTCTCTCGAACTTATAGGGCTAGCTAGTTTGTTAAGTTCCTTAGAGAGAGTTGTCTCGCGCTATCAGAGGTTTTCCTTTATTTTGTCCGTGTCAACAAACAATTCGAAATGTCTCGACTTTTTTAAAACAGGTCTGAGTCAAATAGTAATGATTTACCTACCTTAGGAATTAGTAACTGTTATATGTTTTTAGGCACCAAATGTTGTAGGGTAGGGCGGTTGCCCCGTGAGATTAGTCGAAGTGCGCGTAAGCTGACTTGGACACGGATATGGAAAAAAATAAAAATTATATATATATACATATATATATATATATAGTAATGATTCGAAGCTAACTCAATATTTGTGTTTTAACTCGTAGATCAGACGACCAAGGAAGTCCGAATTAGACTGGGTTGATAAAAAATGTTATATGGCAATGCACCAATTTGCTAAGGAAGAAGTAGAAGAGATGAACAAAGAAGCTGATCATAATAAAGTTGCGAGAGAGTCAGAGGAGATATTAAAAAGAAATAATAGTGGTCCAGATTCTAGACGGCAGATTGCAATGGAATCGAACCTAGTGGTGGGAGCGCTAGTGGCGACAGTAACCTTCACGGCAGGACTCACAGTGCCTGGTGGGTTTATGAGCAACGGATCAGAGGACCAAGGGCTGGCGGTTCTCACCAACAAAGCAGCTTTCCAGGCATTTACAGTTTTCAACACTTTGGCATTTGTCTGCTCAGTTTTTCCAGTGATTCATATGTTCCACAACTCACTGCTCCTCCGTCACCACATTCGACTGCGATGCGTGAGGCTTGCAGAAGCTTGCACAACCTTTTCGATTTTTGCAATGGTGTTGGCATTTTGCTCAGGCACTTACGTTGTACTTGCAAAATCAACTCCACTCTCTCTCACTCCTTACATTATATGTGCCCCTTTTTGGTTCTCAACTTTGTCCTTACTTTGGCTTTGTTCTTAGGCCGCAAGTTAGTTGAATGAACCACACTCGGTGGGGATTCTTATTTATCCAACAATATTATTATTATGATTGTTAAAAACATTATTGTAGGGATATATTTTAATTATGTAACAACTATTTCCTATCTTTATCATATTATAAATCATCAATTGTATTCTAATTAAAGTCTCATGTATCAGTTCAAACACAATTTATTGACATATATTTCTAACCAAAAGGTTATGAGTTTTCTCTCATCCCCACATGTTGTACTAAAAAAAATCGTGATTGAGTAATCAAAGAATATAGATAATGATGCTTATAGATGATTAATATCAACATAATTAAGCTATCATTCAATTTTAATTTATTTCCATTGACATCAATATTTCGAACCTTGGCCATACAAATCTCATGGTTTTGCTTTTGGTTTCACCCAAAAGCCTCATTCTCTAGCCAATGTAAGACTTTTTGTTTGCACTCTTGCAACCCTGACAATCATCCTTGAAGAGTGTCACCTAGTCTTGTATCTATAATTATTGCTACTCCTGCCCAAGGTATTGGATGTTTGTTGACATTTCTATGGGTTTAATATTGACATGAGAGGTGATTAGACATTTTCATAGTATCACAAAACACTACAAAAAATAGGGCCTTTACCGACACATTTTTAGCGACTAACAGACTAGTGTGTCGCTAAAAATCACTATCAGCGACATAACTATAGACGTGTGATGCTAAATATTATCAGCGACGCAAAAAACAAATGAAGTCGCTGATAATATATTATTAGCGATAATAAGCCGCGTCGCTGATAGTATATTATTAGCGACATAAAACGGCGTTGCTGATAATATTTTTAGCGACACCGTTAATAATTTTATCAGCGACGCGCGATTACACTCACGTCGCTGATAATACTTTTCAGCGACGCCGTTACTAACGGTGTAGCTAAAAAGTCTGTTTACATCCCAACCTTTCTTCCCATTTCCCAAAACCCTCGATTTCTTTTCCTTCTCTCTCAATCCGCCGCCGCCGTTTGACTGTTCAATCCGCTGCCGTCATTCGACTTCGACCGGTCACTGCTGACGCGACCGTCGCTCATCGATGGTAATGATGTCGTTCCTCACCCATGCTGCCACCGCTGGTCCGGACGCCGCCGCACGTCGTGGATTTCTTCTCTTTCTCTTTCAATCCTCCACCGCCGTTCAACTTCGACCGTTCCCCTACTGCCGCGGCCGTTGCCCGGTGGTAGTACTGTCGTTCCTCACCCGTGCTGCCACCACCAGTCCGGACGTCGCCGCACGTCTTCTCTGTTTCGTACCACCGCCCCCATCGTTCGATCTATTTCAAACCACCGTCCACTGCCGCCTCCGAACTGTTTCGTACCACCGCCGCCACCGGTCACTCGTCGGATTAACCAGATCGTCCGCCACCACTACTGTCAGCGTTCATCACCGCCATTTACCACCGTCGTGAAGTATGATTTCGAACTCAAATCGTTTACTTATTTTTTCTCCAATTTTTAAATTTCGATTATGATTTTGCATGTGAATCTATGATTGTTTAAGTTAATTTTAACAAATTATGTGATGTGGTTCATTTTTTTAGAGAAATTATAGCAAATTAAAGAACAACAGCACGAGAATCTCTCATTGTTTACTACTTCAAAGAATCTTCTATTATGTTTTTTGAATAACTGTTTGCTATTTGAGTGGAAAAATTAACGGATGCTTACTTAATTAACATAACGTACATTACATTGATACTTCAATATCATAATCATAATGTTCAATATATTATTATTACGTTATCTAATTTTTAGTTTCATCCAAATGTTCAATATCATAATCATAATGTTGAATATATATGTACTAAATATTTTAGTTCCATATATATGTACTAAATATTTTTAGTTCCATATATATGTACTAAATATAGGTAGTTCAGTCCACTACAAAGAGTAAATCCAAGCTTAATTAGCCTCACCATTGGACATGTGACGCTAAAAAAGAAATAATAAGACCATCCACACATGATCTCATTAGATGAGACTAGATAGCTCGAGAAATTATAGAGTCTAGGAAACTTTTTAGGCTGCTTAAAATTTAAATACATGATATGAATAATGAAGATAAAAGAAAACTCTGACTCATAAGCTACTAGCCCGAAAGCCTATGAGGACTCACAAATAATCCTCCCCAAAATCACTCAATTTATATAATAGAACTCACAAATTAATAATTACCAACAATAATCTCATCTTCCTTTGATTCTTAATATTTGTTAATTAGGGGAAAAAACTATTTCATATATTTGAAAATTCATTAATTCATTTTAATGAATTCTAATCAATTTTCAAATTGTACACATAATATTGTTGTAAATCACTTTAGTTTTTAGCCAAGTGTAAGTTGCAATTATTAATTAACTAAAAGATATCTAATTCTACAAAAGATTGTTTTTGTAGAAAAGATTGCAATGAATCGAAATTGGATAACTTTGAAGAATCGAAGATGTAGTCAATACTCTGACGGGGTCATCAGTTTTATGGAAGTTGCTAAGAATTTTTTGGATGCAAAAGGAAAAACAAGATGTCCTTGTTCGAACTGTTTAAATGTCTTTAGGAATAAATTGAATGATATAGAGCATCATTTATTTAAATATGGTATGTCTCCGACATACCGTAAATGGACATTTCATGGAGAAAAGGTAGATGTTTCTTCATTCGTAAGACTCAAATCAAGGTTTCTTGCAGCTACATTTTCAGATTCTAGTAGACATAGAGAAGATGGAAATAATATAAATCAAGGAAGAGGTAGGAATAATGATGATGAGATGCGCCAGATGATGAATGACTTGAACGGTCCAATGTTTGAAGACATTCTTAGAGAATCAAATGAGCAATCTGAGACGAATGACTTTACTGAAATGTTACATGATGTAGACAAAGAGTTGTATCCAAGATGTTCAAAGTTTACATTGTTTAATTTTTTAGTGAAGCTTATGCACATTAAGGTTCTTAATCATTTGAGCGATAAATCATTTGATATGTTACTCCAATTATTAAACGATGCATTTCCAGATGGTGTAAGGCTTCCTAAATCAAATTATGAGGCTAAGAAAAGATTACGTGATCTAGGATTGGGATATGAATCAATTCATGCGTGTAAATATGATTGTGCTTTATTTTGGAAAGAATATGCATCATTAGACCATTGCCCGCATCGTGGAGAGTCAAGGTACAAAGTTAGTAAATCAAAAGGAAAAAAATTCTTCATAAGGTGTTGAGGTATTTTCCATTGAAGCCAAGGTTACAAAGATTATATATTTCAAAACATAATGCTGAGGATATGAGGTGGCATAAAGATAAAAGGTCTGAAACTGAAGGAATACTTTGATATCCTGCTGGTGTTGAGGGTTGGAAACACTTTGATAGTCAGTACCCTTCTTTTGCTGCAGATGCTCGTAATGTTAGATTGGCACTTTGTTCAGATGGTTTTAACCCATTTGGAAATATGAATTTATCGTATAGTATGTGGCCAGTAATGCTCATTCCCTATAATTTGCCTCCTTAAAAGTGTATGAAAGAACAATTCATTTTTTTATCTCTACTCATTCATGGGCTAAGATCTCCTGGTAAAAAGATTGATATTTATCTACAACCTTTGATAGATGAGTTGAATGAGTTGTGGGTGAATGGTGTCTGCACGTACGATAGTTTCAGTGCCTCTTTCTTCCAACTTCGTGCTGTCTTATTGTGGACGATTAACGATTTTCCAGCTTATGGTGATTTGTCTAGTTGGAGGACAAAAGGTTATAAGGCTTGTCCAGCTTGCAATGACGATACGAGTTCAATGAGATTAAAGAGCAAAATTTGTTTTATGGGACATCGTCGATATCTACCTCAAACACACACATGGCATAGGAGTAGGCAACATGATGGAAAACAAGAATTTAGAACAACTCCGAAGATATTATATGGAAATGAAATTACAAATCAACTGAATTCATTGAGTTTCCCTAAGTTGAGCAAACATTCTACAATAGTATGTGATAACAAACGTACACGGATAATTAACCAGTACAATTGGTGTAAAAGAAGTATTTTCTTTGATCTTCCGTACTGGCAAAATCTTAAGTTGCGCAATACACTTGATATGATGCATATTGAGAAAAACATATGTGATAATTTGGTTGGTACCATATTAAATATTGATAGGAAGACTAAAGACACCATCAAAGCCCGTGAGGACTTAGCAAATCTGAAAATAAGAAAGGAACTTCACATACAAGAAATTTGAGGCAGGCGTGTAAAGCCTCATGCATCGTTCACGTTAACTGCAAGTGAAAAAGTCAGTTTTTGTACGTTCTTAAAATCCGTGAAGTTTCCAGATGGATTTGCTTCAAATATATCTCGGTGTGTCAACGCAACTGAGGGCAAGATTACAGGTCTGAAAAGTCATGATTGTCACGTTTTGTTGCAAAGGCTTCTTCCAATTGATATTCGACCATATATACACAGAGACATCTATACAACTATATCAGAATTTTCAAACTTGTTTCATGATTTATGTGCAAAATCTCTACACATGTCAGACTTAGAAAGAATGCAAACTGATATAGTGTTCATCTTATGTAAGTTGGAAAAAATCTTTCCACCGGCATTTTTTGACGTTATGGTTCACTTAGCTGTCCATTTGCCGTGGGAAGCAAAGATTGTTGGTCCTGTTGGTTATAGTTGGATGTATCTCATTGAAAGGTATGAAAATTGGCCCTTATGCGTTGATTCACATTTTTTCCAATGTTGACTTTAAGTTCTACATCCTTTACTATTTTTTGTATTATAAGCTTGCGATATTTGAAGCAATATATTAGAAACAAAGTTCAGCCTGAAGGTTCAATTGCAGAAGCCTACATCATAAATGAATCTTTGACTTTCTGTTCTATGTATTTAAATTGAATTGAAACAAGATTTAATAGAAGTGAGCGTAATTATGATAACATCGATGATGTGGAGAACAATGGTGGGCTGTCGGTTTTTTCTGGATGTGTACGATTATTGGGTGGTAGCCAATTTCAACGCTTGACTTCTGATGAGCTAGAAAAAGCACACTGGTATATACTAAAAAAATTGTGATGAAGTGGAACCTTATCTCCAGTATGTATTTGTTTCTCCGCATAACTCGTATATTATAATTTGTTATTATGGCAAAATTAAGATATATTTCATGCTTAAGGAGCATATGAGTCTTCTTCAATCAAACGGACATGGTGATTTGTACAAGAAACAACAATTAGAGTTTCCTACTTGGTTCAAAAAAAAGTAGTCATATACTTGTAGTTATACGACTCTATTTTTTTTTCAGATATTGTAACTATAAATTGGTTTATTTGATTAGGCTCAAATATTGTATCGTGAAAAAGGGATTTCGGATGGGTTGTATGCCCTGGCCCTAGGCTCGAACAACGGTGTTCAAACTTACAGTGGGTGTATAGCCAATGGTATTCGATTTCATTCAAAAGAGCGCGATAGTCGTCGAGTTACTCAAAATAGTGGCGTTATGGTCCTTGGAGATGATGAAACCGGACAAATCAATTTCTATAGAGAGTTGCATGAAATAGTTAGACTTCAATATATCTACTCGAAGGCAGTGCTTCTTTTTAAATGTGAATGGTACGATACAAGTTCAAGAAAGGGCAGAATTAATGTATCTGATGGTTATACATCGATTAATACTCGTTATCCATGGTACAAAGATGAGTCATTCATACTTGCAAGTCAAGCAGTCCAGGTATTCTACTTAGATGATTACAAACTTGGTCAAGATTGGAAAATTGTTCAAAAACTTCAACAAAGACATGTGTGGGATATTCCAGACGTTGAAAATAATGAAACAGAAGAAGTAGTGATAGATGAATCTATTCGTACATGTTACCTACAAGTTGATGACAACTTGGATTCACCGACTTTTACTAGAGAAGATGTTGTACCTACGCCTATTAGAGATGAAGTAGATTTGGATAGTGACGATAAGTCATTTACTGACGAAGAAGAGTTCGATTTTGAGTATTCTAGCGATGATTCTGTAAGCTCAGATTCTAATATATTATTAGATGATGAATAGAGCGATAGTGACAGATAGACATATTCGTAAGTTGATAAAATTATACTCATTATTTAGTCTTATATTTACAATATTTATGTGTTTGATTTTGTTAATTATTATGTTACAAGATGTCGTCATCAAATCATGGACCAGGGAATTGACGTAGTCATATAGCGAATGTTGACAGAGTAGAGAATGCTCGCCAAGATGGCGTCGATCACCAAGCACAAAGTATGTATTGAGTTAAATGAACATCCTTTATAGTTCAAGTAAATTTAAATAAATTGATATTTGATATATTTTATGTAGGTTATGGCGTATCTAAGGGGAGAGGTAGAGGCAAGAGTCGAGGGCTCAATGTCGACATACATGTCAATGAGGACGGTTCTATACCAATAACTATCGAAGAGGAGGATGGCAAGCCAGTTTGTAGAAATAGGTCGAAACTGGTGACTCAAATTGGTATTTGTGTGCGGAATAACGTTCCTCTGGAATGTGCACAATGGTCGGATGTTAAAATGGAGACGAAAAATGAGATATTACAAAGAATTTGCGTAAGTTTGATTTAGTGGCTTTTTTTTAAATATCATTATTTCGTAGATCGTTAACACATTCTTTTGGTCGTTTATTATTATAACCACTTCAATCTCGATATAAATTAAATGACCATATTGTCATGCGATACTTGGACCACGAGATGAGTACCAGGTATAAGGATTTTTGCTACCGATTGCATAAATGGTACAAGGAATTTGATCCCATCGAGGCACGAAATAACCGACATGAAGATGTATTGCTAGATGAAGATTGGAATCGCTTGTGCGATATATCGATGGGAATCGGAGAAGTTTAAGGTATGTGTGTACTATGATATTTGTAAATAACTTTCTCAAATATATTATTGTATATGCTAATGAATATTCACCGACACTCTTGTTATCTACATTACAGAAAACATCTGAAAGGAACACTAGAGCTCGATCGGCTGTACCGTACCCTCATACAGCAAGAACTATTGCGTTCTTACGCACATAGAGAAAATATTGTAGGTATCATTTTCTTCTCATAATTCAATCCATAGTTCACTACTCATTACTTTGTTTGATAATTATGTAGAGAATCAAAGAGGGTCGGGAGGTAGATGACATTGAGCTATTTGAAATTACACATAAAAAAGCAAACCAAGAGTGGGTGAACCCAGTGGCAAGTCAAAGACATGTAAGTGAAACAAGTTATTTAACTTTTATATTATTATACTTGTACTAATACTATTTAATGATATTATAGGAACAAATGGTTGAACTGAGAAATACTCCGGTGGAAGAAGGTGTAGAACCTCCATCAGCTCGAGCAGTAACCGTGCAAGTACTAGGTAAGCGCAGTGCACTTGGATGGGACCACCAACATCAACTGCTCATAATGAACGAAGTTCCCAAAAATTTAAGGAATCACATAATCAAATCACACAATTACAAGCTATTGTGGAAGCAAAACAAGCAATGATACAATCGCAACAAGGCACAATTGACTCAATGTGACTGAAGTCAATTGCGAGAACTAGTAACGAGGTTAAGCACCCAATCATCACAAGGAGCTAGTTCTCAACCACCGTCCAATAATGCTTGAAAAGGTACACATACATACTTATAATACATATTTGAATCAATGAATCGTTGTGACTATCCTGCAGTTATGGTAGTCATGGTTGTTAATAGAGCTTGACTAGATATTGATGCATGTCATGTTAGGATGAAGAGAAGATATGATTATGGAAGGGTGGGGTAGTGGAGGAAATCTAGGTGTTATGTGTTGGTTGAGAGCTTTGTGCTCTGGACAATTGATGGAAGTTTGGTTGTTACTTGAGACTATGTTTGAAAGAAGCTATATGTGGTGCCTACTTTGCTTGCTCTACTGAATGCAACTGCATGAACGTTTTCATCATTCATTCATAGTTATTGAGTTTGTCTTGATCCACTGAATGACATGTGTATATACATTTTTGCTCTCTATTTATGTTCAGAAAAGAATATTAGAACTTGGATTCAATTTAAAAGGGTTCGAGAAGTCTTTTTAGTCAAGATCAGGGTAGAGATGAGTGGAGTTCATTCTTTTTGTTCTGGTTATGGAAATTGCTTGCCATATTAGTTGTTAGGTAACAAGTTTTGGTGGTAATAAATGTTTTGATGAGTGAGTATCAAAAAAGAGAATGGAAAAAGTATAGGTGGGAGGAGTTGGGTTGTTGTTGTGTTGGGAAAAGTATTGTTTTTGTTAGGAAAATCAATAAAGTTTCATTTCATTTCGTTTATTTTGCCACTTTTTCATTTCGAACTACTTTTCGTTGCTTATTAACATGGATACATTATTTGATTCATTTCAGGTGTGTAGATTTTGTCTAATCTTGCGAGATACTTTTGAGACAAACAAAAAATTGAAGTTCATAATTGTAGAAATGTATCTTCTTGAATGATACTTTTGATGTATGTTTTTTTTAATGGAATGACTGAATGGAGATTTTTGTAATTTCATTTATTGACTTTTCCTATTAGAAGTTGGATTTCTTTTCTACAATTAAATGAAATGTGCAATTCCATATTGAAAGTTACTTTTGCAATTCAAATGATTTAGGAGGTTTTTCTGAATATTTGTATCGTGGAATTTTTAGGTGCGAATTGACGACCAATTAAGAGGTTTTAGAACACGTAATTTTAGAGACAACTCTCAAATTTGTTGTCAATTTAATATTATTAGCGACAATTGGAAATCGTCGGAAATAAAAATAATAGCGACATCAATCTCAGTCGTTACTAATAGTAGTAGCGACGTAAAGCCGCTGTCACTAATAAATTTTTTAGCGACAAAAGGACGTCGTCACTAATAAATCTATTAGCGACATCAAAATGTTGTCGCTAATAGATTCATTAGCGACAACCAAATAATGTCGCTAATAAGATTATTAGCGACAGCTCGGTGTCGTTGCTAATAATATTATTAGCGACGCACGCTCCATTGTTGTCGCAAAAGGTAAAAACAACGCGGCTTTAGTGACAACCTTTCCGACGAAGAATGATCTGTCGCTAATATTATTAGCGACGAAATTAGGTTTTCAGCGACACTTTGTCCTTGTCGCTGAAAGCTATTTTCTTGTAGTGAAAAAATCGGGAAAAAAATATCAATATAAAACACTAATATGGATATAGTATATTAATATTAAAATGTAAAAAATGCTTGCGTGTTAATTTAAATATTTGTTACGAATTTTTTATTTTATAATTTTTCTAAAAAATATACATGACATCGACATCATTTTATCAATATTTCTATCAATACTCCTAAAAAATTGAGTATCGATATTTAAAATATTGCTTCTACTTTATTTATATATATATATATATATATTAAAGGTGTATCAATTATTATTGAGAAGGGTGTCAAAAAGTTTCAAGACCAATAGTGTTTTATTATAATTTTTAATTTACTAAAATGCTCCCAGTTCACACTCATCCAAGCTTTCTTTTCCTCCCCTTCCAAAATAGAATAGGTGATATATCTCATCTTAATGATGGAGGAAAAGATGTGTATCCATTACCTTATTATTGAAGTTGATGGTTCATGTTTAAGCATCTTCCTACCCATATATGATTAACATTTAATTAAGATAACTTAATATATATCTAGTTTAATATAGTTTTCAAAATCAATTTTATTATGGGATTTGGGAGGAAAATAGGTGTCCAATCTTTTAAAACTTGACGCACGAGTTGAAAACTTGTGCTCAATAAGAAAAGTTTGAAGGAGAGCCATATAGCGTTAGAGAACTAATTTTATGAGTTCTTTTTTTTAAAGTTATCTAAGTTGGACAATTAACTTGAATTTTTAGTTATGGAAAAATTGTATCTATAGAAATAAACCTAAATTTTGATCAATTAAATAAATTTCCTACCTTGTACAATTTCACGATAAGAAATCAGTTAGAAAGTTTGTATTAAATTTATTAATACGAAAAAATTCTAACTTGAACTATGCTCAACTAGGTAAAACATCTATTTTCAAGCAAAAATGTCGTGAGTTTGAACCTCAATTCTCTTTATTGTACTAAAAGTATATATATATATATATTAATATGAAATTAAGAATGTAATGAGGGGTTCATCTTCCAAAAAAATATAAGTTTTTCTAAAAAACAAGGATTTTTTTTTTAAAATACAACATTATAATTTGGTAAGGGTGAGAATTCGAACTTTCAGTCAAATAGAAAATATTTTTGGTGCCTCTAAGTGATACTCAGAGTTGACATTGGACAAGAAAATATATATATATTAAGGCCCCAATTAATAACCATGTTATTTTTTATTTTTTGTTTGTGAATATTAAGCTGAGAATCTAACCACATTTTTTTTAAGGACAACACAACTCCACCTATCTATTCATTTATCTTATTATTAACTTTTTTAAAAAAAATCAAAATCTAAGCCAAAATTTTGAAAATTATAAAGAAGTCATTTTCAAAAACTTGTTTTTGTTTTTAAAATTTTGCTAAGAATAATTAAAATTTGGTGGGAAGAAATGTGATAAAACATACCATGTGAGAAAACAAATACAATTTAAAAAAAAAAAACAAAACGAAAAAAGGCCTAAATTATGGAACTTTGAGAAATTGGAATGGCCATTTATTATTATTTTTAATTTATAAATGTTTTACCGAGTTCATAATTTATAAATGTTTTAATTCTTTGGAAAATATAGACTTTTTTATATGGAATAATGTAAAATTTAATTAAATACAACTACAAACTTAAAAAAGTATTTATAAAAAATAATATATATTAATATTATTTTATATGTATAAAATAATAAAATATTAAACGGGACAGGGGACCTCCCATCCCCACCCCGTCCCCGTTGGGGACCCCGATTAGGATCCCTAGTTTGACCCCATCCCCAATCAAATTGGGAATTTCCGACCCGATCCAGTCGGGTACCCGCGGGGATCAGGTCCCGCAGATTTTTTTACCCTCCCTAGGTATGACTTATATTTTTGTGTCCTTTTTCGTGAGTAAGAAAATATAGGATGGGACACCTCTCTTATGTGGCAAGTAACTTTATTTAGGGCTACTTTTATTTATTTTTAGTCGTATGAGCTATACTTTGACAATAATATGAAGTCTACTTTGACAATAATATGAAGTCTAATAAGTAAGATACAATAATTATTTATCAAGTAATCTAAATATTAATAAAGGCAGTATGTACTACGAGATGATTAGATTTCTAGTGTATAATCGGGCACAAAAAGATATATAAGCTACATAAATCTTCCATAAATATGATTGGCTCTCGTGAATGATTTGTGAAACAGAAGACCTTAATTTAATTGGTTTCCTTATATAAAAATGCAACTGTCACCCAATGTTTTAGTATCTAGTAAGACATACTCTCTTATATTTTCTAAAATTTTCTACGTTTTAAATATTTTTTTACATTTTTTTAGAATAGTGATTATATATGTGGAAATGATAGGTATAATAACTGAACCTACAACCAGTAAGGAAACTACTTAATAGTTGACTAATTAAATTATGTTGAGATCATCTATATATATACACACACGAGTTTAACTACGGGTGAAGGAGATCTAAACCTTCATATACCTCTTTAGGAAGGTAAATAATGTCTTTACTAATTAAATTAAACTACACTTATATCAGAAATTAAGTATGTAACGTACCTTGGTTATTCCATAAAGTTAACAAATTAATTCATCCTTTGAAATAAACAAACTTGCATACATCTTCACTTCTTAATCTTATAAATTATACATGAATCTAAACATAATTCAATTAGTTAAGACATTAATAACATTTATTGATGTCGAAATCTGACTCGCTGATGTGTCCTACGGTGTAGCTGTTAGACAAGGTTACCTACAATAATGTGAGGTGTCTTGCTAAATATCCTCTGACGCTCAAGTTAGTAACTTAAAGAAACGAGAATATGGAGAGTTTTAGTATAATTAAGTTTAGTCACAAATTTTTCACCTACCTCTCCAAAAGGTAGGATTCTTCCCATAGGTGATGGGCCTAGCCAAGGAGATGATCCAATGTGGAACGTGGCGGACCCTACTTGTGTACAACCCTATCGGGCCATTAGGGGACATTCTGACGCGTGATTCCACACCTGTTGCCTGCCACCCACGATCCCACTGCAACTTCTACAACGGCCAGACACATCACGGGACTACTTGTACGTTCCTATAAGATAATCACCACTATCTTCGTAGTCGTTATTCTCTAGTGAGGTTGGTCCCTACTACCACATAGGACTCTTATACATGCGCCTCTATCCTCACCTATAACAACATTTATGATCGTAAGTTCAAATTTTCAAAAGAATAAAAGCTAATTTAAGCATAAGGAGATATCCATCTCTCATACCTTTTTTTATGCCAATGTTGGTGACCGGAGAAGTTGTAGGTACAAAACTTGATTTCATATTTTTGAACTAATATTCTTTTTTTTTTAACTAATATTCTTTGAAAGAAGAAAAACAAAAAAACAAAAATCCCAGAGTTATATAAATTTTACTTAGTGGCATTACTTTGGATTTTTTTTATTAATACTTTAATTCAAACTTATTCCAAATATATATCAACTCTCAAACTATTTTCAAGAATAATGCTTGAAAAATTATAGGTTGTTTCTTAAGAGACAACCTATGCCACTTCAGTGACTTCACAGTTTTCGGGTTGCATGGCACCTTACTGGCGCCATGTGTGTGTTTTTCTTAATTCTGGCACGTTGTCTCTTTAAAGAACAACATATGCCTTAACGGTTTAGAATTACCACTTTGGTACAGTGTTGATAAACTTGCTTTTTAATCTACAGTTCTGGGTTCAAGACTCCATTTTATCACTTTTTTTCCTTTTTTTAGTAAAAATGTTATATTAAAATTATTTTCTCTTTTAAACAAATTTAAATAAATGTTACCTATTAAAATTTATCTTCTCTTCTCAAATAAAACAACTACTAATTCTAAAAAAATAAAATAATTACTATTAAGAAAACATATTATTAAGAAAAATATAATAAGGTGTTTTTATTAAAGACTATAGTTACTACGTTAATATAATTCATTTCATTTACTTTAATAGTTAAATAAAATACATCTTCTATCCTAAAATATTTTTTAAACAATATATCTTTAATAGTTTTTTTTTAATTAACACTTGTTTCAATATTATATTTTTAGTAGCGATTATTTTATTTTTTTAGAATTAGTAATTATTTTATTTTATAAGAGAAGATAAATTTTAATAGGTAACATTTGTACTAAAAAGAAAAGAAAAAGTGATATAATTGAGACGTGAACTCAACATTCCAAATTAAAAAAGCAAGCTTACCACCACTATACCAAAGTAATAATTTTGAACAATTGAGGCATATATTATCTCTTTAAGAGACGACATGCCATAATTAAAAAGAAAACACACATGGCGCTAGCAAGGTGTCATGCAACTAAGAAACTGTGAAGTGACATAGGTTGCATTACTTTTCCAAGCATTGTTATTGAAAATAATTTAGGAGTTGATATATATTTGAAATAAGTTTGAATTATATCATTATTAAAAAAAATATATATCCGCATTACTTTACTCTATCCATTTGATAAAGTTTTTAAAGTCACTTTCAACGGTCAACTCATTAGGGCCGCCAGAGGGGCCGGGCGGCCACGACTGCCACGTTTGAATTCCTCAACGTCCCATTCTCAACTTACCTGCTTTTCACTTTACTAATTCCACCGACGTTCTCATTGGCTGAAAAAACCCATAAACCAAACCAAATAAATTCGTATTCTCTTTCCACGTATGAAACTCTGCGGTCATTGGACCGTGACGTGACAGTCAGTAGAAGTTAGAACCCCGTACTGGATTCTGGTGATAGGTTATTTTTTAAAAAAAATAATAAACATGACTACCTTTACTTATTTAGTTCATATAATTTCAATATCATCGCTATAGTTCCAAAATTTTCAATATAGTCCTTAGTCATACTTCACAACCCAAAGTTCTTTTTTTTTCTCTATTTCTTTTCCTTTTTAAGAATAGTTTGTTAAGGCAGGTAACAATTAGCTGGTATTATCTACTTAGCTGCCTATATTAAGCAAATTATATTAGAGTTTAAAACTAAGTAAATAATGGTAAAAATATGAATACATTTTTGAATGTGTAAAAAACAATTTAGGACTACTTCATGATGCTTGATCAAATATAAACACTAAATTTGTTTTAGAACAACATGTGGGATGGAGATTCGAACTTATGATTTTTGTGTTGGAGATAAATATCTTAATCAGTTTAACTGATTAACTAGGTTATCAAATATCAAAAATTTTAGACTATAACAAAATTGAAACTTTCAAACAAAAGTCCAAAAATTAAAACTATACCCAAACAATGATGATAGAATTAAAAGTTTGTTTAATCGCAAGATTAGCCCCTGCATTTTTTAATCACAAGTCTATCTCTGTGTTCTTACACTTTTAATCTTATGTCTAATAGATTCATCACCTATCACACGTTTTCTTAAAATTCAATGATCTATTAGATACACCAACATGAGCATAGCTCAACAGTAATTGACATGTACTCTTTGTCTCGAGATCGAATGTTCAATCTCCCATATCCCCAAATTGACTATTGAAAATTTTTCGAATAGGTCAAAAATCTATACACACAACTTGAAAGTCCATGTCTATTAAACACAAGTTTGAAAGATATAGGATTTAAACCTGTAATGTAGCTTTAATGTTTTTTAGATAGAAATTGAAACTAAGCTCGAGTCATTAAGCATTGAACATGAGGACTAAATTGGTAATCTAACAGGCAAGAATGGTATTGCTATATATTTCTGAAATATTATTAAAATATGTAATGTAATTTTTTAAAATAAAAATTCCCAATTTGCAAAAACTACAAATATTTACAAGAAAAGGAAAAAAAAAGGTAAATAAATGGGTTTGAAAACTGATGGAGAGGAGAGAAAGAGGAAGAATAGAGAAGAAAAGAAAAGAAAGCCGTAGAGTAGCTACCCGCTACCGCTAAATTTTCCCGGAATCTCTGGTGTTCTCTTCGTGGGAGAGCGTAAAAAGTTTTCTTTTTTTTTCTTTTCTCTTGTGAGTTGCGTCATCTGTGAGGGATTACTTTCGGTGTATCGACGTCGTTTTTTCTCTTCAATCTGCAGCCGACTTTCTGGCTTGGTCGGCGTGCATCTCCATTTCCAGCTTCTTTCCTTTCCATTTTCTTTAATCCGAAATAAACAATGTGATATTGCGTCCCCAATTGGTTGGAAAATTCAACCTCTTTGGTGGGCCTTTTGTTTCTCCTTGAATCTCAAATTACAAATAAAATCTGCTTCTGGGTTTTGTTGTTTTCTTTCTTCTCCGAATTGGGATCCATTTGAAGCTGCTTTGCATCTGGAATTTGCGCTGATTTCTGGGGTTTCTCTCCTCTCCTCTCCACAATTTTCTGACTTTTGATACTTTGTGGGTAAATTTTCTATTCTGATCATCAAATTTCTTGCGATCCGAGTTTTTCCTTCTTGTTCCTTGTTTCTGCCTGCTGACGGGTTCGGAATTCGGGTTCTGATCGTTGAATTTTTGTGCTCTGCTTGTCTTTTTCACGATTGACGTTCACTTTCTCTCTTCATCCTTTTCCGTGAAATTGATGATCTCCTGAATTTCCCCTTGGATATGGTTGATCAAGTGGGCTGATATTTCTGTTCTAATAGTTATTAATGATATCCAACAATAGAATTCATGCTTTTATGATTCCGTTATTGTGTGTGATTTTAGATTTATGAATTGGTTGACTTCGTGGTGGAAATTTTATTTCTGCCTTTTACGATCTGCCTCTGATGCAAATTGTCCCCCCCCCCCCTGCGCCCCCCCCCCCCCCCCCAATCTTTTTTCAAGAATTCTGTTCTGTCACACTCTCTGTGTTTGAATCTTTCCTGTCTCCCCATGCCTGGTTTTTCGTTGGGCGGGTCGGAATCAGGGAGGAGAAGCGTTGTTTTCTTCATAATCATGCTGCTTTTTTGCGCTTTTATTAATGTGTTGTAATTTCTCTTTCCCCACAGTTGATGCTTGATTGAGTTTCCTTTTGGACTGCTTCAGAGGATTGAAGTCTTTGCACTAGAGACAGTTATCTCATCCTATAAACTCGGTTTTGTTGGGACATTGGCCATAATGGAAACTTCATCTGTTGAAGTGTGTACTGAAAGAATTTTTCTTACATCTTTGCTATCTGCTCTTTCTGAATGGCTGCTGATTATCATGCTATTTTTTGATTCCATATTCTCATTCTTCATCACGAAATGTGCTCATTTATGGAAACTGCGCACCCCGTGTCTGCTATGTTCGAGACTCGATCATGTTTTTGGCTCTGAGAAAAGAGGTTTCATCTGGAAACTAATTTGTGGCAATCATAAGAAGGAAATTTCATCCTTGGTTCTTTGTCATGCTCACAACAAACTTGTAAATGTTCATGAAATGTGCGAAAGCTGCCTCTTCTCATTTGCAACAATCAATAAGTCGAACGCCGAGACTTACAGATTATTGGTTGGTAAATTGGGGGAGGATCCTTATCCTGGTATTGACAGAGATCCATTGCTTGGGGATCGAGAGCTTGATACATCGAGCCAAAGATATTGTTCATGTTGTAATGAGCCATGTGTTTCTTCAAGAGGGTTGGTTCAAACATTAATCCAAACCAGATCAAGTGGATTAGAGGCTGAAGATCTCAATGATCCCTTGTCGAGATCTGTTGTCCAATATGAGGACGTTAGCCAAGAGTCTCCAAGCAATCAACCGATGTTGTTTGGACCTTCTCATCCAAATGAAACCAAAGGAGACAATTCTTTACCTCATGTTCAGTACAGTGGGCTGAAGATCACTTCTGATACCGAGTCTGATGGAAATGGAATCACTCTGGAGGCTGAACATATGGAGCCTAACTTAATTTCTCTGGCCAGTGATTTAACCTCGACGAAACTCATAGAGCCAGCTTCGGCCCCAGAACCGTTGGTCTTAGAGCCACCGGTCCTAATAGGTGATGCACTGCCTCCTATAGAATGTGGAGTTTCGCTTGGGCATGGCTTGGATGAATTGACTCCGAAGCAAGCAAAAGCTAATGGCAGTTTCTCTTCACAAACTGATCTTCTTTCCCTGGACAACACAATTCCTCCTTCCAACACAATGGCAAACTCTGTTGAAGTTTTGGAAGAAAGCTGTAAGTTCTTTTCTCCACTCTGTTCTGATACTAGATTGTTCACTTGCTTTGGGCCATAGGACATAAAACAAAATTTTAAGACAAAAATCAATTGTCTCATGGTAATTAGGCAACGCACTGATCAAAACTGATGCTATACATATAATATTTATTGATATAGAACTTATATTATGCAAAGATTAGGAATCAGAGCATAGGCAGCATCAACAAGTTAATTTCCTTATGCCCTGAATTCCATGGAAAACTTCTCTTATAGGTGCAACCAGATAGATGAGTTTTGAGGAATTTAACTTAATTGTAATGTTCAATGAGTTCTTTGTGACTATCACGTATGTAAATTTTTTTTTTTTTGTGCCAATAGATGTCGCGAGAAGTGAAGAATATGAGACGGAGTGCGGGGAAACTGAGAAGGCGGGGATTTTGGCAATAAAAACAACATCTGAAGCAGGTTCAGAAGCCCAACCTGTTACAAGTGATGGTGCTCAGGTGGCACCCAACATATTGGAGCTTGGTGATGCTTATAAGCTAGCTGTAGGCACTAGAGGAGTAAGACAATTGTCTGGCAAGCTCTCGGAACAATGGATCGGGAAGGATTCTTCGAGAGTTAGTGAAGACTTGAAGCTTCTCTTCTCACAACTCTCGTTCAACCGGATGAATGACCAATCAAGGGACATGAGTCCAAGGCTGTCGATAAATGGTGATGAACCGAGGAATTTTGATGTGTCAAGTGCAGTTGGGATGCAGATACTACAGAGGAGGGTTACGCTTGAAAGAAACGAGTCCGGTTTAGAATCTCTTGATGGAAGCATTGTGAGTGAAATCGAAGGTGAGAACATGGTTGATCGGTTAAAACGGCAGGTCGATCACGATAAGAGGCTCATGAGTTGTTTATACAAGGAATTGGAGGAGGAAAGAAATGCATCTGCAATAGCTGCAAATCAGGCAATGGCCATGATTACCAGGCTTCAAGAAGAGAAGGCAAATCTTCACATGGAGGCCTTACAGTGTCTAAGAATGATGGAAGAGCAAAGTGAGTATGATGACGATGCACTGCAGAAGGCAAATGATCTCATTAATGAGAAGGACAAAGAGATACAAGATCTGGAAGCAGAACTCGAATATTATCGGATTAAATTTCCTAATGAATTCACCATAGATAATTTGGTGGCGACTTCTAATGTGAAGGAAAGAGATATTGGGGTGGTTCATTTAGAATCTAATCAGATTGGAGCAATACCTGAGATTCATGATAAAGTTGGAAGTGAAGGCGGTACATATAACAGTTTATTGTTGGAGTTTGAAGATGAGAAGTTAGACATTATGCAATATCTGATGAAGCTGGAGAATATGCTTCATACGTTTTCAAATAACGAAGTATCGATGAATTTCGGCAATGGCGAATATTTTGGAAACAAAGGAAATCTTTCAAGTGGGGCAGATGACCTTGATTTCGACAAAGAAGGTAGTGAACTTGATTGTAGTGATAGGAATTCCCTGTCGTCTCTAGGAAACGAGATCTCCAATCTTAACAAGAGGATGGAAGCACTAGAATCTGACAAGAATTTTCTCGAGCACTCTATTAATTCGCTACGAAAAGGAGAGGAGGGCCTTCAGTTTGTTCAAGAGATCGCTTCCCATTTGCGAGAGCTACGTAAAATTGGGATAAGAAGTTGAAGGATGGCCTGTTGATATGCTTCAAAGAAACTAATTAAAAGTGAGTATTTCAACCTGAAATCTGCTCAACTCACATGTGCATGGTCTCTACTGATTATATTATTGTTCTTTCTGCTATATGACTTTTCATATTCACAAAAGGTTGTGTTTTTATCATTTTCTACCAGTTACATCCAGAGGAGAAAGACGTCGTCGTTTACCGAGCAAGATCTTCGGTCAACTGTACGGTTTCAATAGCTTGTTTTCTCCAAAGATATGAAGAATACAAAGGATTTGAAAGTAAACAGTGAGACTTATTATTTTGGTGTAGCAACTACCACTTTTAGGATTTTAACTCTTACCCTACCTATTGTGATAATTCTTCTGTATTCCTTTTTTGCATCTCTCTTATTTTTGTTTTCCATTTTTGGAGTGGATTGAGTGAAAATTTTATGTAAAAAGGAGTTGGTTGTGTGAATATTGTAACAGTTGTATGATATTCATTGTGATCTCTATGATAAATGAAAAGCCTTTTCACTCTCTCCCTCCTTTAGCTGGTGAGTTTGTGAAATTTACCTGATAAAGGGCCCTTTAATGAAGATTACAAGTCACGCTCATCAACGAATCAAACCAAGCCAATATGAGTATCCATCGCTATAAAGATTACTCTGTTTATTTTTAACTGTTCAAATTCTCACCCTCTACATTTTTCGACTGTCTTCATTAAGGTTTCGAATATATTTTATATTCTCGTCTCATCTTTACTTCTCTAACTTTTTAACTTTTACTTCTCAATTTTTATAGGGTACCCGTCTTTCTCTCGTTTCAATTAATAAATTGATGAATTCAAGTTGATTGAATTTAGAAAATAAACTCAATTTATGAGAGCTCAACTAATTAATCATTAGTCAGGTAAATCAATAACTATTCCATAAAATAAAAATATTGATTGACATTTATTGAAATTAACATGTGACACGAGGAGTAACTGTCGCAAACTTCTTGACTAGAAAACACAAGAATTGAATGAGGACTCTAAAATAGTACGAGCATATATAATATAGCAATTGTTAAAAAAAGTTTTAAAAATCAATAGATTGATACTAATTATATGAACAAATCATCTTCCTTTTTGGTAGTTCCGTTTTTCACTAGTTAAATGTGTCCTTGAAAGATGAGAGGAATTCTATTTTAAGTTTGAATTTTATCGAGTGTGGCTCAACTAGTTAAAGCACTGACTAAAAGATCGCGAGTTCGAAATCTCCATCTCATATGTTGTATATACTAAAAAAAGAATTTTATCTAAGAAGAAGCATGTGACTAATATAATTTGCATTCTTGAAAAATAGCCTAGGAACATAAATGAAAACCAGCATCGCGTCCAAATGAGATGAATCTTGAAATTATACTGAAAAGCCATCCAAATGAGAGGAATCTTGAAACTATACAGAAACTGGTTTTTTCAATGCCAGAACTATAAAGTTGAGCGTGTTAGAATAATCTTATGTTAGGCGACTTCGTCGAGAATTTTCTTAGAAAGCAAATGAGGGAGGACAAAACATATTGAATATGACTCGTGTTTTTCTTTTTTCCCCGAGGGGTTGACTTTTTTGAACCCACCTAGCAAGGTGTTCTCCATTGATTCTGTTCTCAAAGTGCCACATTTTAGAGGAAGCTGGACGGTTCAAAAGAAACTACAAAAAGTTGCTAACCAAAAACCCAACAAGAGCCATATTTTTCAAACCTTTGATCAGCCTCTTCTGTGTCTATAGTATTATATTCAACCTTTGATATCAGCCTTTGTATATGTGTTATATTCAATTCTCTTATAAGCCCTTTACAGATTCAACCTTTGACTATTGTTATTTAGACAGAGAAAAGGAGTGGGAACATCTAAGAAATTACATTTTCTTTGAAAACTATGCTTACACACATACACATTTGAAGTAATATACTTAATAAAATTAAGGACTTCTTTCATAATTAACATCTTCCCTTTTTTGTTACTCGTTAATTTAGTTGTTTCTAAATATCAGATAAAATGGGTCAAATGGTAAATTTAGTCTCTAAACTTCAGCTGTGTGTTTATTTTGTTAAGTTTAGATAACTCAACGACCATAAAACAAGTATCTCAAGATTCAAACCCTCCTCTTCACTCGTGAATAATACTTACCCTCTTGCTCACATCTTTTTACAAATAAGAGAGACAAACGCAAAAGAATAAATAGTAGTCAAATTTTTAATAGTAATTAGCGGAAAGATTCCTGAGCATGGGAATTAGAGTTAATGACTGAGTAGTTGGCGTTGAATCCTTCAAATTTCAACCTTTCAAACCACACCCTCCCTCTCCCGCGGCTTGTCTCAGTCAACTCCATCACCTTTTTTCTTCTCTCTCTCTTATATATAATACACCTCAAAATCTCCCCCTCCATATATATTCATCTTCTGCAATATATTCTCAATCCCCAGCTTTAATTTCCTCTCATATATGGCTTCCACTGTTCTCAAGGCCGCCACCTTTTCTTTTCTTATTGTCACTATTATTTTCGACGTGTCTGCGGCCAGGGTCTTGCTGCCCATGGCGGTGCTGCAGCGAGGCCCCGTGCCTAGCTCCGGGAGGAATCCCTGCTCGCTTATCCCAGGCCTCAGCCGTGGCCGCTGCACGTTGAGCGATGTGGACGACGTCGCGGCCGTCGTCCATGGTGGCTCCTCCTCTGCCTTCCCCGGCCTGAATGTTGCTGGTTTTGCTGCTGATGCCGTGGCTAACCATTACCAGACCCAGAAGCCAGATTCGTCTTGAAACACATGGTGATGATGGAGGAACTTAAATTTTTTTTTTTTTTCAAGTTTGTATATAGCTAGTTCATACAAACTTTTCTTTGATTCTTTCTTCCTTTCCATAAAATAAATTTTGTGTAATTCTTTTTTTTTTCCTATGGGTGTGTCTCATGATGTAATTTGAAGCAAATTTTACTATTATTTGTTTTTGGAATCCCAAAGGAATTGTTGAATATGAATGCTTGAAAAAGTTTCAAAAAAGGTGTGGTTGTTGAGTATGCACTAATATTTAATTTGTTAATTTTTTGAGTTGTGTTGTTTCGAGTTTGATTATTGAAATATTAATAATAGATCATATCTTAACCATGATATTAAATAGATGTTAACCTGTCCATAAATAAACATTTTCATAATATTACAAAAAAATTAACATGAAAAATATCAATAAAATCCCGCTAATATAGATATAATATTAGTATTAATTATTTTTATCTTATTTAAAAATATGAAATGCTAGCTTATTTGTTAAGGTAAATATTTTTACGAATTTTTAATTTTTATAACTTTTTTAGAAATATCTATCGACATCGATATTTTATCCATATTTTCATTCATATTTCCATGAAATTGAAACTTCGACATTCCTATCAACATCCACATTTAAAACTTTGATCCCACAATTCTTTTTATTATTAAATTAAATATAGTGAAAAAAAAGGGGAGAAAACATTAGCTGAACTTATTAGATATTTGTATATTTTCGTTCTACCTAGATCATATTTGATTGGAATCTACACTCCCTCATTTGTGATATAATATTATTATTTTTCTTTTTTTCTTTTTATTTCAACATATGGGGATCATATTTCGCTCTACCTAGATCATATTTGATTGGAATCTACACTCACCCATGAACTCATGAACTAATATTTTTCTTTTTTCTTTTTATTAGATATTTTTATTTTTCTTTGGTCTGTTTTAACCACTTGAACTATGCTTGGTTTGACAATATTATTAATATATAATCTTAGGACAAAATTGAAGCATAAATTACATGGATGTTGCTTCTTGTTTCGATCAAAAATCTTGTTGGCTCCAAGTATAACTTTTGAAATGTCCTAAAAATTGAAAGGACGTGTACATATATATTTAATTTTTTTTTTAAATTTAAGGGTAAAATTGAAAATTCATACATAGTTATGAGGTAAACCTTGTAATTTAACCTTATTAAGCTTACTTGCTCAGAAGTTAATAGTAGATTATAATTTCAAGTTTTAAATAATCCTAATTATAAATTCATCTATCTTCATAAGGCATTTACCCAAAAAAAAAAAAGGAAAATTGGCCAAAATTAAGAAACTTGATACCAAATGGCTTTAAATACAAATCCACAATGCTATGTAAGATTTTCGTTAAATTCAATAGAAAAAGTTTCATGGTGAGAACAACCAAATTATGGACAATAACTCGAGATTATTACAAACATATTACGACTCACGTATGCATAAAACATAATTAATTAACATTATATTTACTGACCTAAGCATAGCTTGGCTAATCAAGTATCTAATATATTTCCTTATGGATGTAGGTTGACCATTTTTCCAGAAGAAAAGTTTTATATATATATATATATATATATATATATATTATATATATATATACCTAGTATTAAATCTTGATAATGTTAAATTGACATATTATTATTATCAAAGTCAATTAATGGTTAATAATTTTTAAGAAATGTTAGGTTTGCACTTCTTATTTAAAGAATGTTTAAAAAGGGATGAACAATATTATAAGCACAGAAGAAGAGAAGAAAATTTACATAATACACTAGAAACACATTATATTATCTCAACATAGAAGGAAAAAAACAGCAAAGGTCAAAGTTTAATGAGGGTTTCAATCCTCACACCATTGTTTACACATAATTAAGCTAAAAGCCAGTGCTTTTTTTTGGCAAGAAGGTTTCTTCTCTTCTTTATCTTCCTAATTTCTTTTCACCTAACTTTTTCTACCATCAACCCACTGAACAAAGCCCCCCTTACTCTTATGCCTTTCAGTTCCCATCATCAGCTGCCTTCAAGTAGAGAGTTTCACCGCCGTCCCCGCCGTGGCTCCCCGAGCTCCCTCCTCGTCCCTCTGCAGACCCAGTTGCACCCATATCTTGCTTGCTCCCACCGGCTAGGCCCCGGTGCAGGCTGTCACCTGCAGCGCTGTGTCCGAAATCTGGAAATCCTCCTGCCCCAAGTGCTCCTCCATTGCCCCCTCCTGCATTGGAGGTGTCGTTTTGCAGCATGTTGAATCCTATGCCTCCTCCGGAGCTCATCCCGAGTTGGCTGTGCAATGCTTGCTGCTGTTGCAGCGCCGAAAACTGCTGCTGGGGGTACAACATGGAGGACCGGGCAGCCATCAGCGACTGCGGTGTCATCTGCTGAGCTTGTTGGTGCTGAAGGTAATGCCCTCCTGGCTGCATTAGGCCACTGGAAGAGTACTGGAGAGAAGTTGGCAAAAGCAAAACATTTGAACATTAGTTGCAACTCCGTTTAGTTTCAAGACTTCGAAATGTTGGGAGATACTCTTTAAGGTCCTCAGTTCAAGCTCTTAAATTGAAAACATAATAATTTAAAATCCTTGTCTAACGAAGCGGACTAAAGAGCAGGCAAAGCCTCTCAATGATTAGTAAGCAAGTCTTGCCTAGATCGATATCTATCCATATGTCTCAGTAGTGGGGCGTGACTGCATGAACATAATGTAAAGAGTGGGGCTTCTAACACTCTAAAAACCAGAGGGTAAGGACCTGAGGCATGAGGGTTCCGAATCGCAGTCATGGCCATTGGTGTAGGGTGATGCAATGGAAATGGTCGTTAAATATGGCCAAGACTGAGAGTTTTCTAGAAAACGATAAAACAGGGTGTAAACGTATCGGCAATGTTCTTACTCTTACTATGCGAAGCTAGTGATTGGATAAATCTATGTCTTGAAAGTTGAAAGAATTATGTTCATACCTGGGCATGCATGGCAGAAGGTTGAGGTTGAGAATCAGCAATGGCAGCCAGGTACATGAGGTTCCTCTGTAGCCTTGCTTGATTCCTGCACAAAAAAAGGTAAAAGAGTTACTTTTGCTCTTCAAAACCTTCGTTTATCGGGGTCATAACGCAGTCTAATTCAAACCAGTAATGACTGTATCATCAAGTCTAAATATACATAAAAGTTTAGCATCAGGAACCAAATCACCAATCTCAGGCTCGGAAGCTAGACACTACGGGTGACATTGTTTCATCATTTGATGTATTGAAAATCGAACCAACCAAAGAACCATGATGTTATCTTGCTCCTTTATGGAAGATGGATAAGTTCTTACTTCCTAGATATAGGCCTACTTTAATAGCCAATCTAGATATTTTCGTTCTCGGCCTCGTTTCGACAAAATACTTATCATACTATCTTATTTCTCCTACATCTAATCCAGAAACCGAATTTTAGGTTGAATGATTAGACATCTTTCCATTTTTCATCCATGTAACTCACTCAAGTAGAAGTATTGATTGATCACCGTGAATTTGAATGAAGAACAACAATAGCAATCGATGTATCAGGATATCAACACGATAAAAAAGCCGATAAAACCATCAAGCAGACCGAGACAGTGACCTCAGCAGTATCATCAGGGAGGATTATTACCACAGAGACTTTTCAAAAGAACCCTGTTTTTCCCCCACAAAACTTTGTACAATACTAAAAACAGATTATCCCGAGACTAGATGTTGAAACCCATTCTTCTGTGTCTTAGCACCTACTAGATTAAACTGGAAGAGACAATACACATCGAGACAGTTATTTGAAGAGCGCGATACCGCTATATGCGAAAAGAAATGCATTAATGCTTACTCTGCACATTCATTCAATTTTCCTGAATTTTGGCTCTCAACAATCTTCAATATCAGTGACTTGTTTTCATCCAGATACTGCGACATAGATTATAACAGATTAGAAGTTAGAAAAGGATGGTTATCTATAAAATGGATAACAACAATCAAGCTAGAAAGCTAATGAAAATCGTCATTTTGATGAAAAAATAAAGAACTTACTAGAGTACTGATTTACAAAAAAAAACAAGAAGGAAAGGAAAAAAAAAGTTCTGCCACAAGTCAGACTCCATTGAAAATGAAACGGCTGTTACTCGTTTAACCAATCATTCTTGAATAAAGAATCTCATTTTAAAAATACAAAAGATTATGAGTTGAAATTCCTAAATTTGTGTAGAATCTACCAAATACTATACATTGTTCGATTTGATTGATCAGACATCATAAACCTTAAAAAACATGTGACGAAATGCATGATCCTTGAAAGCAACTCAGAGGAATCAGAACCAGACAGCAACTTATGATACTGTTTCAAGATTGACCAATCACTATTCAACCTTCTCTCTTCCATCATAGCATGACAAAAAGATACTATATAAACACTTTCAATTTCTCTACTTATATAGATCAACTTTTACACCATCCTTTGTCACAGATTGGTTTAAAAATTACCAAAGTAGAATGCTGATAAGTTCAATACTTTCATGTGTTTATTTTGTCTATCAGCACATAGAATATTATTTTCCTCTACAGCAAGTTCCAAGGTCACTAATCTCACAGGACAACTGTTTTGAACTATAATATTTGGTCGTCCAAGAATTCATAAGATTTTAATATTATGTGGGTTACGAGAATATTTGATTTTGCACAAAGATCGAGTCATAGTATAATAAAAGTTAGAAAATACATTTATGGACTTCTATATGGTACATTCATTTACAAGTAGTTTGGGCCAACATATCAAAGAACATAAAGTGGAAAGCATTGAAGTGAGATTTAAACATCCAACATGCTCATGTCAATGTCAAGAGATAGTATTACAAAATCAACCAGAAAAGGGAATAAAAGTTTAATAAACTTATCCATCCTAAATTAGAACAACTGATAGAACCATCATTCCATGACAGCCTTTATAGTCCTCAAAGAGCTCAAGCTCTCAACTGTTCCATCTCTGAACATTGCCCAATATGCCACTTTACCAGGGACTTCAAGTATCCGAATCAAGCTACTATTTCTCATAAGCAACCAAAGTGCTTCAAATGTTCACAACAAGCTCACACATGACAGAATCTCTTTCATATGTGGAGAAACAAACCTCTTCCCTTTATTTTCTACTTGATTGTGAGAGATAAAGGGAAAAAAAAGCAACCAACAAGTTTTGATTCTTTTTCCACTTTGATTTAGGCCAAAAGGCAGAAGTCAATCATGCAATTGAAAAACCAACAGTGATTAACCATTGACCAATAAGGAAACAAATAGTTAATGAGGAAAAGAGGGATGGAAATAAAGGAGAAGAAAAAGGGAGAAGCAAAGCCATAGATGGATTGGTCCTTAGCTTCTGTAATTAGATAATCAAATCATTCAATAGAGACAAGGGCACGTGAAAGAAAGCAAACCCAATATTTAAAAAAAGGAAGAAGAAAAGTAGAAAAGGGAAGACAATAGACAATAGACTATAGAACAATAGACATCCCCCAAAACACAAACCCAGTTGAGAGAAAAGGGAAATGATTAAAAAGAAATCAAAAACTCCAAGTGGGTGGGATTAAGAAGCAAGATTAAAAGGGAAGAAGAAGAAGAAGAACCTGTTGAATATGATCAGTGGTGACGTTGTTGGGATAATAGGCTGCCATCATGGGCTGCATCTGCATCAGGTGCTGCTGCATTTGTTAATAGGAATGATGGGTTTTCAGAGAGACGGCTGTTTCTCTCTCTAATTTTTTTTTTTCTCTTGCAACTTTCTCACTCCAAACAGAGCACTAGCACAGAGAGAGGGAGAGAGAGAGAGAGAGAGATGCCCCTTTGCTTTTTTCTCTCAAATTTTCCTCCTTTCTTTAATTTTTCTCTTCTCTTGTTCTTGGGTTTGAAATAGAGAGAACTTTTGGACGGTGACAGTGACACGGTGAGCTACAGCACCTTCTGCTCTGCTACTACACAGCACCCAGATACTGTTCTATGTCCGAGAGAGAGAGAGAGAGAGAAGAGGGTTTTGTACATACTGCTACTGCTGCTGCCGTTTTGGCTCTCTTTGGCGCTCCCCCTCTCTGTCTACAAAGATGCTATATGTTTCCCTCTCTAAGGAACAGAGCAAAAGTTTCTCACTTTCTCTCTCTAGGGGAAAAAGGGTGTCACGTGAGTGATGATGAGAGAGAAAATCCAAAGTTTGTTTGAATGTGTGTGTGTGGGTGTTTTTTTTTTTTTTTTTTGAAAGAATAATTTTGGGATTTTGTTTTCAAGTGTATTCACAATTTTAAAAAATAATATCAGAGTTTGTTTGTTGTTATTATAAATATAAAGTTAAAAGTCTTAATTTTGATAGTTTATTTCTAGTAGTTTCTTGAACTTTAGTTTAGGTTTACTTGTCATTTTTTATTTTATACTTTTAAAAAATATAAGTTTGTTTATTACATATTCCTTTTTACGATGAAAATTAAAATTTGAAAACTATTGTTTTTAGGGTTTGTAATTTATGTGTATGAATGCTCTCTTTTAACTTGTAATGAGATACATTTAATTACAGCCAATTTTTTTTTTAAACTCAAATGAATTGATAAGAACTACTTAGGCCAGGTGTATTTTCTTATTTTACTAATTTTCCCCCTTTTTGTGATGTAAATGAGGACAAAAAAATGTAAGGAATGACCCGTGTAATTTTATAGAGACAAGTTTCATTCTAATAATAATTCAAGACAACTTGTGAAATCTCTATATCTTAGGAAAAATGTTTGGGACATCAAGTGTCAAAATCTTTATCGTCCAAGTCCTAGATATAAAGGTAATATAACATTCTTAAACAATCATCATTTTATAAATTTTGATAATTAATCTCAGCACTGGTTAACTATAATCAAATAAGTAACAAATAAATCATAATCATATAGTAATCATTGACTAACTTAGATATTAATACTTATAAAAAATCACTCGTGAACATATATTTTACCTTAGAAGTCACGTTACATATGGTCAAGCAATCATCACATATAAGTCAAAATGCATATAAATTGGTCGATAAAGTATTTAGAAAAGTATATATTGTTTTGATTTAAGTTATTTTGAAATAATTTTTTTTTTAATTTAGAAAGATAGAAGAGAGGATCACATTTAACATGACAATGTATTGTTTGGTTGTTGTGTGGACCACTTGGCTCCAAAAACCCTTTTGGTCTCACTTATTGATGATGACGTTATGGCTTCCTTAATAGATTCCCTTTCCCCTTTCTTTCTTTCTTTTCCCCACTCTCTCTCCTTTTCCTCACGCGCCACCACTTTACCATACAAATATCCAAGTTTTCATTTTTTCTTAGGTTGGATCCGACTCACGACATCTAGATTTAAGATATATACCAATTATTATTGAGTTGAGCTTGCTTTGGTATCTAAATTTTCATTTGATTGATATAAATTTTGGATACTATTTTGATAAGTGTACTTTTAGATTTAGTTCATTTTACTTTCTATACTTCTAAAATGTTCATTTTAATTGTCTCTCCACTTTTAATTTTGGTTTATTTTGTCCTAGTAAGTTTTAATCCCTTTATTTTTAAAAGATTATCAATCTGGTCTATATTTGCAAAATTTTAATGTAAACTCTCTACATAATAGAATCTTTTGATATAAAATTTTAATGACTATATTTCAAGAAATTTAGAGAATTAAGTGTTATGCTGAACTTTATGATAAAAAAATGAGATCAAAATAGTCATTTTTAAAAAATACAAACACTAAAATGAACAAAAAATTGAAAGTATAATAACCAAAATAGAACTGTTTATGGCATGGTCTTGTTAATCGCATCTCGAAACAAAACGTTTTAAGCATCACCTTAATTTGACACATACTTTACATGATATGTAATCGATGAACTGGAAAGTAATATTACGGAGGTTTGAATATTTGATAAATCTGATAATATTTATCGAAGTTTTAACAAAGCTATCGAGACTAAATTGAAAATGTTAGAATTATAGGAATAAGCCGAGTACAAATCATTTTTTGAGTCACACCATGTGTATTAGATTGGATATGATTTTTCAAATGGGCTCGCGTTATTAAATAATGGATGAAAAATCAATGAGGACTATAGTTTTTAGATAGGGAAGTGTGAAATTTAATGTAAGTTTGGAGGACCCCTTGGCTGGACATGGGGCATAGGTGATGAGTCCTGACAACGTTAGAATTGTAGTTAGCTTTGGGGGCCAAAGTCAATCCCAAGAACAGTGACCCTTCATAGTTCATAGGGTCCTAATTTCTTATAAATGTACTATTCAACAAGATTACGATCTCCTCCTAGTATCCATCTTTTATGGCCGTAACTATTACCATATCTAATCCCAAGATTTTCAAGTATTAAATTTAGAGATAAACCAACATTTCTATATTAGTACCTAAAAAGTTTGACAAAATATACCAATTAATTTAGACGTTTGTCGTGATTTTTTTTTTTAATTTTTCTAAAGATATCTATTGATATTGACATTTTATCGATATGTTCATCGACATTTTCATAAAATTAAAATATCAACATTTAAGACTTAAATGTTGGTATTGACATTTTATCGATATTTTCTTAAATATTTTTTTTTTCAGAGATATATATCGACGTTGACATTTTATCGATATTTCATAAAATTAAAATATCAACCATTTAAGACCTTGATTAGACGAGTAAAGTGCTTTTGTTCTTTGTTTTAAAGTATTACAATTTGAATTAGTTTTATAATTTTTTATTTATTTTTAATAATTCTTTTATTTTATTCCATATACTTTTATAAATATAATAATATACAACCCTCAAGTAAATAATAACTCTCATAAAAACAAAATAAAAAATAATAATAACGGAAAAAGTTATATAAATTAAAAGTCAATGTGAACTTCGCTCAACATTTAAGGTATCTTGTTATTTTTTCAGAGATGGGAAGTTCAACCATTTTTTTAAATATAAACATTAATGTAAAGTTTTGATGAGACATATTAACATTGTTGTGTGAGTGCATATAATGTTAGCTTCTACATGATATTATATCAACTTTACGTTATTACTTATCCAGCTAATTTATAAGGAGCACTAAACAAATAAGGTAAAATAACGAACACAAAGACTAGAATTATAACATAATGAGTATTTTGTGCTTTCTTTACTTTTTTTTTATTTCATAATAATTCTTATAAATAAATTTAAAATTTTAATTCATATTAATTCTTGAAATTTAATTTAATCATTTACACAAAAGTTATTGAAGGATCAACTCTTATATTACCAGCTAATTTAATACATACTTGGAAAATATGAATACAACTAAATGTTATCTTTTGTTTTCCAAGTGGTTTTATAATTAAAATCATTCTATCGAATAAATTTTGAAAATTCTTCTTTGTTATTCTTCAATATAAACATTCTTCCTTTTTTTTTTTTTTTAATAAAGCTTTCAAATAGATATATTTGCTCGCATAATTGACTAGACAAATACAATTGTCAATTTTAGTCCAAATTATTCAGATCAACTTTTTTCAAATTGGAATAAAAGATTATAACCAATGGATATGGTTCACATGCCAATATAAAATAATGATTAGAATATTTAGGTGATCCAATTAAGCGTTACAAATTTAGAAAAATGTTTTCAAAATTTAGAATATAATATTAAATTCTAGATTATAATAAGAAATTATTGACCAACATGTGTGTCACATGAAAGGGAGCTTTTTCAAAACTAGAGTGAGTTTTAGATGTTATAATTGGTATTTGAATAAGAGTTATTTAGCATGATTGATTGAATAACTAGTAGCTACCTTTAAAACTTGTAAATTCATTATTAATATATCTTTAATTAGTTCAAAGTTATAAAGAAAAATTTTAAAATGAATGGCATTTTCCCTTTTTGTTTCTTATTCTAGTTGATTTTTTGACCTATTTAATTATTGAAAATAAAATTTGACTTTAATTTAAATTGAGTTATCTTAATCAGTTAAAGAGATTTGTTTTTACCCAACTTAAAAGTTTTTATTGCAAATTTGTTCAACCAAGATAATTATTTTAAAATAATATATGAACACAAACCCAACTATGAATTTTTTTGGGTTTGGTTACTTCAAGTTATAAATCGAGTCATTTTTGCGTTTTTTTTTAAAGAACGTCTCAAAATATTAGACCCTTAAAATATCCATTTGATTTTTTTAGTCAACATTTAGAAATCCTTTAAAACATACTTTTAATTTGTGTAGTTCAACAATTACGAGCGTGAGAAATTTAACTTTTGAAATCTTTAAACTCACACACCGGTTGAAATCTTTTTCGAAGGATAAGAAATAAATACATATCACCTAAACTTATTACTTTTATCTTTATTTTTCTTAATTTATTTTCACAAATATATTTTTTAAATAATTGAAGCAATTTTTTTCCTTCTTTAAAAAAAAATTATTATAAGAATCCCCTCTTCAACAACCTCTAATATTTTGACCACCTAAATATTTTAATAGATTCAACCATACATCATCGAATAAAAGGTTATAGATTCGAATTCCTGATTTAACTCAACTATCACCAAAATAATTTTTTTATTTTTTTATTTTTCCCCTTCCTATGAGTTTATTTTATGGAAGGCAATAAAGAGAGGGAATGAAAAAAAAATCATTATTTTTAATTTCTAAATTTTTATATATCCTATTTCATTCTCTCTGCTCTCAGATATTTTGGTTTAATCTCTTTAACTTTTTAGTTATACCATCTTTTAGTTTTCCATTAACTTGTCTTTGACCTAAATCTAAATTCATGTTAAACTTAACACCCAAATATATTTTTATTATTTATTAGTTTAAATGACAATATGTAGATTCATATATCTCTTTATTAATAACATAATGAAGAATTTTAAAAAATGTATCAATAATTAAACAAAAATCTGTGGTTGGGTGGGGCAGGAAATTTATTCCTCATCCCAATCCATGAGGATCTTTTAAAGTATTTATTCTACATCTACCAATTAGTTAAATAAACAAAATATACGTATAAAGTTTAGGTATTAGTTTAGAGATCACAACGAAATAAGTACAAAGATTCAATTAAAAAAAAAGTAAGGAATAACTCAGTACAATGGTAATTTTTTAAAATAGCGAAAACAATTGATAAAGAGAGAACTTTTTTTCTTAACTTAAATAATAATGATAATAATAAAGTCTAAGATAGGTATGAAAAAAATTATCAACATAGAAACTTCGAAAATAAAATAAAGATAAATAAGAGAAAACGAATGAAAAAGAATTTAAGTAGCATGTTGTGTAAATATAATAGTAAATTTTAACCTAATTCAATCAGTATTATTAACTTTTTTATTTCTAAAGATATGGTAAGTTTCGATCTCTATTTTATATTTAAATTATAATTTTGAAAAGGAGAAAGATTGAATAGGAAAATATAGATTTAAATACTATTTTAGTCTATGTAATTTGATTTTTGTTCATTTTATTTCTCGAACTTTCAAGATTCATTTGAGTCTTTATACTTTCAACTTTTATTCATTTTAGTCATTGTTTTCAAAACGTCGGTTTTGGTTATTGTACTTTTTCAAAAGGATCAATTTGGTCCGTATTTATAAAATTTTAATACATATTTAATAGGCAATGGAAACCTTAAATACAAAATTATAGCTACATTTCAAGAAATTTAGTAAATTAAATGAAGAATATCATGATAAAATTATGATAAAAATGAAAGGCAAGGGATAGAAAATAATCACTTTTTAAATGTACAAGAACCAAAATAGACATTTCGAAAGTATAGAAATTAAAATAAACTAAAGTTGAAAGTTGAAATTTGAAAGTACGTAGCTAACGTATAAAGTGTATATCTCAAAACAAACATTTTAAAAGTACAAAAACTAAAATGAATGAAAAAAAATCGAAAGTACAAGAACCAAAATAATATTTAAATCGAAAACAGACTACAGATGTTTGGAAATTATAGTAAGTTTGAAAATAGAGAGGGAGGGGGGATTGGGACCCAAGAGGGAGAGGGTCACATGGGTGTGGTAGATGGTGTTGTCCAGTCCATTTCCCTCTGTCCCTCAGGCAAAAAAAAAAAAAAGAACCCTGAAACTTATCCTCATTTTCAAACCACACCCACACATTAATTCCCCCAATTCCCTTTTTCTTCCTTTGTCATATTTCCTCTCTCTCTCTATCTCTCTTTCTTTTGTCTCTCAAAGCCATGGCAACACCCTCACACCCTTTTCTTCCCTTTCCCTGTCTATTGGATTCCGGTTTTCTCTCGAACCTCCGAGACTGGAGAGATTATCGAGGAGTTGTTACAATTGCATTCTTAAATTTTTAATTTGAACAATTATATCTCTAAAGTTACAATTAAGTTTGAGAGGGTAAAAACTGAGTTATACAAACTAATATCTCCAAAGACCTAAAATGAAGTATTTTAGGTCTAAGAGTGGGTTTGACATGACTTTTTGAACAGTGAGACGTGTTTCTAATTAAATGTATTTTTGAATTCTTCGTGTCATTTGATTGTGGTTACATAATAAAAATGCTTCCGATATAAGTCTAATTTGTATATTTTTCAAGTAATAAGTTCAAGAATGAAATTGTAACAAAACCCGTAATGGTTACGTAGTACAATTTGAAATGGAAAAAAAAAAAAAGAAAAGTAAAAGGGAAGGAATAGGGAATAGGGAATAGTGGGAGTGAAATGAATAATTGAAAGGTAGGTGGTGCTCCCAAGTGTGGGAACATGATGGGTGGTTAGGGTGTGTCTCTCATCACTCTTTTTTTTAAATTTTGTGTACTCCAAAATTCCAATTCTGTCTTTTCCTTTCATTGCTTTTCTCTCTACTTTCCACTTCATATATGCCACCCTCCCTTTTCCCCACGCGCCTCTCTAATTCGTCACCTCTTCTCTTGCTTTCACGTTAAATTACAAGTTTAATCTCAAATTTTGAATTTTGTACGGATTCAACTCTTAAGATTTGTTAGTTAACGTTCTCTTTTCGTGTTTCTTGTTTAGTCTTATTGAAGAATGTAAAGCATTTGACAACTATTTATGTTTATTGTTTTTCATTTTTTTAGAAACGTTCCAAAAATTGTTAAAAAATTTTAGAAATTTTTTCGTTTCAAACAAAATCAAGTTTCTTCTTTTTTAATTAAAAAAAATGAAGAACACAAAATAGTTACTAGATGCAATTATGTTTTTTTTTTACTAAAAATGAAAAAAAAACGGAAACGTTATCAAACATGTCTTAAACTTTCAATTATTATGTTTTCATCCCAAAATATGATTAATCTTAGTCTCCCTCGTTAAGTTTTTCGTTTAATAGTAAAAAAATATTTGGACTGTTGATACCTAATTACAAGAAGTAACTTTTTTAGTACAACATGTGGGGTGGGGGATCGAACTCACAATCTTTTTGTTGGAGATATAGGTCAATTACTGTTGAGCTATGCTCGTGTTGGCCAAAAAATAACTTTTAAAGCTTGTTTTTTTAACATTTATTGATCATATACAAGAGGAAAAATAGTTTATTTCAAGTTTCTCACTACAAGAAAGAAGGCTTTCTGCAGCACCATTTTAACGAAATTTTAACAAAAGTGTCGCTAAAACGGGAGGGGAAGGAAAACGCTTTCGAAGATCGAGATTGAATTTCTTTTTCATCAAAAACGAAGAAGGCCGGCTAAGACGTAGATTTAGCAACAACTAACATTGATAGATAAATATACTATCTACATATAAAGTTATTCATAATTTTTTAAGTAGATCGGAAATATTAAGGAAAATTTTATAAAAGTTTAATAGTAATGAAAAAAATTTCATACTACTCCCACCTTACTCAATTAATATTCAAGATACTAATAACTATTCATAAAAGTCGAATATTTTGAATTTTTATTTTTACATTTCTACTATTCTATAAAAACCTGAACTCATAAAATAAAATAAATTTTCACTTTTTTGGAAGACATCTATTTTTTTTAAAGGTCAAGGCTAAAACCCCAACTTTATTTTTATTAAAATAAGCAAAAAAAGAAAAATAATTGAATTAAATAAAACTTATTGAATATATTATTACAAAGTAGTTGATTTGAGTAATTTTTTAATGTCAAATCTACATTGAGTTGGGGAAAAAGGACCAAGTTGGTTGGAGCATTATCCTTCAACTTAATTAAACCTTTTGCTTCTGAGTCCTTCCACATATACATAATTTCCACCTGTACAATAACTCAATTCTTTTAACTTAAAAAAAAAATCAACTTTATTTTCTTTCATAAATAAGTCAGATTCATTTTCTCAAAAAGAAAAAAAGAAAAAAGTCAGATTTATTTAAGTTGATTTAATAGAAGTACAATGTACTAAAATCTGATTTTGTTTGGCAGTCTTAAATTTACCATGCCATGTCTGGTCACTAGTAGATTTAAAATCTCCATAAAGTTTAGATGATTTATGCTAGAAGTGGAATTAGAGTGGCTAAATTGTACTCTCGTCTGAGAACACGTGTTTGGACTAAAGTTTGGGTTAAGGACAACACGATCAGGTGGAGTCACTCTTGACTTATCCATGAGAAGCCCAATTCCGCCGTGTTTAAAAATATGGATTCCCCCACCATTAAATAGTAGAATAATATGCTTTCCAAAGCTTCCCTGTAAAAGACGGAGTCCATTCTCAACAAAGTTACACAATTTTTAGTAATCTAACTAAACTTGATTTGACTCAAATTCGAACTAAATTTTAACTTAATTTTTCTTATAGAAAAATAATATTTTTTAAAACAGCTTAAATGTTAGTTAATTTTATTAGGGTGTTTACGGATCGGTGCAATTTAGTTTTCAACCAAATCGATAATGAAATAGTCTGAAATAGTTTCAGACTCAAATCAAACCAAAATTTAGATAGAATCAGCATTCAAATTTCAAGGGATATAGAGTGTCAAAGTTTTCATTTTCAATGAAGTTTTTCCTTTTCTTTTTTTTTTCTTTTTTTTTTTTCCTGTCTAAGAAACCTTAAAGTGTCCAACATCTCGCATAATCATGCTAAATTAAAGAATATTCTTTAAAAAAATGTATATAACAATTTTTTTTAGTTCAGTTTATTTATTTATTTTGTTTTCTTAACGTTAAACCAAGCAAGCTGAGAATTTTCGATTGTTCCAATTTTGGAATTGGAAAAATCCAATATAGCATGGAAATGGGTTCAATTATTCTAAAAAAAAATCTCAAGTTTCTAAACTACATAAATTCAACAAGGCCACATGTTAAATATTTTTCTTCGAGAGATTCTATTCTTTTTGCACGAAATTAATTTAAGTTGGCTATATATATATAAAAGCATGGTTTGGTCTTACCTACAAATTTGACTTTTTATCATGAATCATGAATGTATGGGAGTCAAATCTATGTAATTATTAAACTTACCAAAATAAAAAAAAAAATGTTTCAAATGATCTATTTCAAGTTTCTAACATATCAACTTGTCAGCTTCCTCCATTTTTTTTTTAAAATTGAAAGAAAATTTATTTAAGTAGATGTGTATGTATACATAATTGTAAGGGTCATCACAATTTGCAGCGTAAGATATATATAAACCCTAATTTCTTTTGTGCCAAGTATATCAAAAATTAAAATAAATGATATCAATAATTCAATATATATATATATCAATAGTTATTATTTTTTTTTCCTGAAAAGTATCAATAATTCCTATTAATCAAAGTATATCAACTATATCTAAAAAAACTGCTATGTGCAAATATAATCGTATAAGTGTGTCCATATTATTTATATATATATATATATATATATATATATATAATATCGAAATAGAGATGTTTTAGCCATTAACCTATACTTATGTTAGCTATGCTAAAAATATAATTATTAAAAGACAGGAGGAGTAAAAGTAATCGGCTACATTTCTGTTTAGTAATGATTTTGTTTCAATTTTTTTATTTTATAAGATTATGTTTGTTTCCACCATTTTTCAAAGTATTTTTTTCACATCTTTTATAAACACATTTTAGTCCATTTTAGAAAATAAAATAAGTTTTTAAGTACCATTTTAGTTTTTTGTTTCCAAAATAATAATAATAAATTAAATTAAAATTTTAAATTTTAAAAATTAAAAATTTCTTTTTACTTTTATCTTGAAAATTCAAATACAGATAACAAAAGTAAAAAGTTAGTGTTGATTAGGCGTCCCCAAAAAAACAAAATAATTATAAAATAGAGGTTACATTTTTTTCGTTTTTTTAAACGGACTTTGGATGATGGAAACATTTTTAAAAGAGCAGGTATTAAAAGAAGGATAAATCTTTGGGTAGAAGTAATATTTTAATTTTTTATTTTATATTTTTTTGTATTTTGACTTATATTTGGAAAAGAATAAAAAATCAGAGAAAGGGCATATATGTATTACCTAGATTCAGTTTCCCCAAACTGCATTACACTGTCCAACACTAGACAGTGAGTACAAATGATATCAGAAAAATTGCACTGTTTTGTTGTTGGGATGGCAGAGGCAGACATAAAATGCCCTTAACTTATGCATTTAATCTCTCCCAACACCAACACTTGAAATCAAAGAGAAAGTTAGGGCATAATAATGAAGAGTGAGAAGAGAAAGAGGCATTGAAAAGAGCGCCAACATGACTAGGTTTTGAAGATGGACAGGGTTTGAGTTTCAGTTTTCACATGGGGTTCACAGTTTAGGGTTTTGCAGGGTCTAGGGTTTTTTGGGGTTTCCTTCCCCTTCCATTTTCATGGTACTCATTCTACTTTCTATTTTCTAACCCTATTCCCATACTCTTTGTACCTTTCTTTTTTCTTTCTTTTCCCTTTTTCCACCTTCTCTCCCTTGCTTTTATTTTGTGGTTTCACCCTTATATTACTTGTTATGATTAAAGAACAGGGTATTTTGGTTGACTTCAGTATAACTAACTAAGGAGTGAATCGACATTTTCATTTTGGATCATAAAAAAATCGACGAAATAACGTTAGTATGGAAATAGTATTAGAAACTAGAGTTTTAAATTCGTTTATAAATGAGTGCATTAATTTTGTAATTTTTCTAGAAATGTTCATTGATATAAAAATTTTATCGATATTTCCAACTACGTTTTCGTAAAATTGAGATGTCGATGTTGGTCTTTAAAATATTCATTAAAGTCTTTTGGTTTGGTGGATTTATTTTTGGATTGTCCTGAATTTTTTTGACATACAAGCTAGGAAAGTGAGAATTTTTACTTGAATTTTATTTTTGTCTCTACTTTTGGTTTTGATATCTCGAGATATCTTTTGTCTCTCAACTTTAAAATATTGGCTATTTTGGTTTATAAATGTTTAAAATGTTTGTTTTAGTTTTTGAATTTTGATTTCTGTCTAACTTTTAAAATGTCTGCTATTTTAATTTATAAATTTTCAAATGGTAATTATTTTAGTCTCTGTTATAATTACTATGACATCGAATATTACATCCAGTATTCAGTCCTCAAGGAATAGCTTGGGTCTTAAAGAATATCCTTGAGGTTGCATACTGCTAAATTTGGGAGGCTTTCGGAGGAAAGAAAATAGAGAGAATTACAAAATAAAGTTTCATATTAAATTCAATTCCTTAATTTGATACACGACATATCATCTTATTTATAATAGAATGATTCCAAATCATAATAGGAACAAAACATCTAAATCAAAATGATATCCAAAATTAAATTCTAAATCTCAAATCATATCAAATCAATTTTTAAATCATATCAATCTCATAACACATACATTCAAGTATAGAGGCATAAAGACTAAAGGGTTGCCGACTCTTGAGTAATAAAAAAAATATTACATCCACTCTATTCCTGTCTTTGTTGACTTATGCGTGACTCCAATACATGTCCAACTCCAGCATGTTAATACACACCTTCAAAGTCAAATTATTCGTTTGTTCATCAATTAACAAAATAAAAATGGTGAAATTTTAAATGACTATGTTTTAAAAGTTCATGGGCTAATATAAGACATTTTAAACATAAAAATTTAGATACTAAAACAGATCTTTTTAAAGTTTAAAAACTGACTTGATATAATTTAAAAAATTTAGGGGAACCTTAATTTTTTTTAATACAAAAATAACATAGATTCGTGTTGTATTCATTTAGCTAATGTTTAGATGTCTATTTGAAAAAGTATTTTAAAGCAACATTTAGGTTAGATATTATGTTTCATGATTAATGAAAAAATTAACAATAAATACTAAAATAATTTTTTGTAAGTCTAAAAAAAATGCAACAAAAACATTCCAACAAGTTGAGGGTAAATAATACACAACATTTGATGTTCAGGGACCAAAAAGTGAACAAATAAAAAAAAATGTAAAATTTTGGATCCTCACTAATATGGAGCAATTTTGATCTCACCACCATTAAATATCTAAAGAAAGGGAGAGAAATACAAAATCAAAAGTGTTTTTAAAAAATAATGAGTTGTCAAATATTTAATGGTGGTAAGACAAAATTCATGTTTATTAGTAATTTATTTTAGAGACAAGATCAGAGTATTAGCAAAATTTAGGCCGATAATTATCTTTTAATTTTTAATCTCTCTTTTAAGGTAGACAGGTACAAATTCCCAATTTTCATATGATTTTTTTATTTTTTTTAAATTTCTTCACACTCAACCCTCTGCCATGGTTAATCTGATGAATATATTTTTTTTAAGTACTGATTTTGTTTTGGGAATGATATTCTAATAAATCAAATTAGTTTGCATGGATAATTTTGGTTGGGCCTAAAACTGGCTGTCCAGATGTAGCTCAATGTTCCCCAAACATTTTGGACCATTTGGGAAAATGGGAAAATGGGCAAATGCTGAAACTACTTCAAAATAAATAAAAATGCAAATTAGTATGTGCATGTCATATATCATTGCTAATTTTAGAAAATTAATTAAAAAATATCCAAAGTTAGTTTTAAAATCTACGCTAATATTACGTTTTAGTCCTTAATGTTTGGGAAAATTTTCACTTTAGGCCCTAATGATAAAAAGTTTCAACAATTAGTCTCTAAATTTTTTTTAAACTTTTTTCATTTAGTCCATCGTCATTGTGATGGACTAAATTGACAAAGATTCAAATATTACATGACGACATAATATTTAGTGAATTCGTAGAAATTTAAAAGATAAAAAAAAGTCACTCAGAGAATAAAATTTAAAACTTTTACCAATTATAAAATTTAGACCGTGGAATTATAAACTTTATCTCCTAGATATAGTATGTTTCCCCCGATATCCACAAATTTATTGAGTTTTATATCCCACATTTAAGTTTATTAATCGACCAATTTTAACATTCATCTAAGTGTTAAAATATTAGTGACTAAATTGAAACATTTTAAATATAAAAAATAAAATTGAAAAAATATTAAAAGATTAAGACCAAAACATATCATATCAGCTGTTCCTTCCGTAATTGGTCTGTGGTTACATTATTTTATATATATATATATATATATATATATATATATATATATATTTTTTTTTTTGGGTAGGAAGAAGATAATCGTGTGTACCCTAAAAAGTAAAAATCTAAATAAAAATGAATTTAAAACTTTATATTCTATATACAAAAGGGAAAGAGACAGAAGGTTGTACAAATAAATTTTATAAAACTTAACAATATGACTGAGATTCTAATAAAAGTAAATGTTTAGAAATTTTGTTTAAAAAAATATGAAGAAAAAACCAGAACGTCCATAATGTAAATTAAATAATGGTTACAATTACAATTTGTTTTTTCTAATTATTAGTGATTAAAAAATTATTATTGACCATTAACAGTCTTTTCAATCAGTCAAACCAGAAGATTTAGCCAATTAATCAAGATTCAAGTGTAATATTTTTTTTTTAATTTAGTAAGCGTAATAATTTTGTAAATAATATATGATCTCTAACAGATGTGTTACGTGTTTCTAGATGGTCTATGAAACCATATTTTATAAACAATATTTATTAATTGATCAACTTAGACTATTTTGACTTTCATTTTGTTTGATATTTGCTCTTGATTTCAACTTTCAAACCAATCATCCCTGGCTAGATGCAAATTGCAAACAACTACTTTTTGACTCAAATTATACAAATAATAATTGTGAAATGACTCCTTTTTGTTATGAAATATATATATTTTTCACAATCTCTATGATTGATATATCAATATTTTTAAATACAAATTATTTTAGTATTTCAAAAGTTATATGTAGTCCATCATTTTTAATGATTTTCTTTTTAAATAATGCTATAGATTAGGATAGGGTTTTTCTTGTTTATTAATATATATTGTTGAAAATTAGTTATCATTACTCAAAAATTGAGTGGATGATGTTATATTATAAAAGGTTAATTATCAACTATTTTATTATTTAAAGTTTAGGTTAACAAACCACTACGTTTGTGGAGTATTGTCAATAAGCTGTATAATACAAAAAGTTTGGGGAAAGCCAATTATCACTCAATTAAGCTATGTTAACACAATAAATTAGGTATAATTTATTGAAAATTAGTTAACATTATTTATTTAAATATTTTTTACTTAATGAAGTAGTTTTTCTTGTGTTTTTTTAGTACAACTATTTAATGAAGTACTTGGAGTTGTTTAAATCTGTGAAGTTTTTACACGAATTTTTTGTTAAAAAAAAAACCTCCTAATTCAGATTTTCATTTTAGTTCCTCAAGTTCAACATTTATTATTTTTTTATTCTTAAACTCCCAATTTTCTATTAATTTCTAAAACCCTTATAAATACTTATTTTAGTTTTCCCATTTAATTTTTCATTAATTTTTAAACATAAAATATAAATATATTGCATTTTGAAATCCAAACACATAGCATACTATTATGTGACTTCGAATATTTATGCGTAGGTATATCTACTAAATAATTTATAAAATATGTGGTTATGTTAGATTTCTATTAAATAATCTATAAAAAAATAAAATGGCTAAAATTATTTTTTATATTTGAAAGACTAAAACAAAATATTTCAAAGTTTGACGTTCAAAAAAGAATTTAGTATAAAAATTTAATGAACAAAATAAAATCTAAACTTTTTTTCTTTTTTTTTTATCAATAGAGTTTATATCAGGAGAAAAATAAAAGATAAACTTTTTTTTCTTTTTTTATCAATAGAGTTATATATATATATATATATATATATATATATATATATATTATATCATTTTTTTAGTTCTAATAACATGATGTGAGGACGGAGGATTCGAACTTTCTATAGAATGAAGGATTCTAACTTTCCATCTTTTGTTCAAATGAGATATAATAATCAGATTATGACTATATATATATATATATATATTATATCATTTTTCTAGTTCTAATAACATGATGTGAGGATGAAGGATTCAAAGAATTCTAACTTTCTATCTTTTGTTTATAAGAGATATAATAATAATGATCTTCGCTATATAATCCAAAATTGCTCCAAAGTTAGTCAAAATGTGTAATGATAAAGGGAACATAAAAAGATCTTAAAAGTACTAGGTAATATCTCGTGGAATTTAATGAACAACTTTAAAATAATAGGTTGTCATACCCACATGTTTCTAATTTGTCATAGATTATATTTTTCTCTATAGAAAATAGCATAAAGTTTAAGAATTTTAGATGTTTGGTCAATGTATATCATAAAGTTTAAGAATTTTAGATGTTTGGTCAATGTATATCTTTTTTAAAAGATGATGAATAATTGGAAGAGAAAGAAGAATCATATTGAAATTCTCCATAGAATATACAATATATTAGTCTAAAATTTTGAAAAAATTGCATATCTTACTTCATTGTTAAGGTTGGTCTAGCTATCAAAAGAGCAAACCATAAATCTAGTTCCAATGGTTTTGAGGAAAATTTTAATTGGAATTGGCCTTTTAGGCCAGTTAAATATTTTCTTTAAAAGCTTTAAACAAAATTATAATCAAGATATTCTAACTCTATAAATTAGAAGGTTAAATATATGATTTGGCTTTTTAAGCGTGCATACCATTTTTCAATTTTATTTTTAATATTTTTAAAGTATCAATTTCATATTAAAAATATACAAGTTTTTCAATATCGATATGAAAGTTTGTTTGTTAAACGTTAGAAGCTCAAATCTCCATCTCCACATTGGTGAACTTGAAAAATATATATTATATTTTTTTATTTTTTAGAATTGATATCTTGTGGTTTATGCTAGTAGATCCCTATAACAGAAGCTCGCTGCTTGGGTTGAACAGTACTTGTGACCAAGATCCCTATAACAGAAGCTCGTTGTTTGGGCTGAGCAACACTTGTGACCAACGCAAGGCTTGAATTTGAGACTAAGGTAGTTGGTATCTCAAGTCTCCAACTACCCTTCCCTGAAGGGACAACTTGAAAAATAATTGATCATATGAACACTTTTAATCAAAACTTTCATCATATCATAAAACTACGTACCCAAATAACCAAGAATTAAAATATCTCTCGCAGGTCAATATATCCCTAAATTAGGAAAATTTGACATCAATATCAAGAGAGTCAATGTCAATCAATATAATAATCCAAATCTTAATATATAAATTTAAACATTTAAATTATTAACAGAAATAATTTTTATAACCTTTATGCTTTTTATAATTCTATTTTAATAATATCCATTAATATCAATACAGATCTCCCACTCTAATACCATTACTCTAATACCATCTTAAGAATGAATAAACCACCACTCAACCCAAAAGTTTAAGCTAATGAGTTGGGTAAATTTAATTTATTTATATGGATTCTAACAATTATCTTTAACATAATCATATATTTATAAATTTGAGACCTCAACATCTCACCCAGAGACATTGACATTTTATACAATGAACTACAACAAAAAGGGCAGCCATGTTAGAAAGTTAACAATAGGGCGGAATCGTACACATATAACAATGAACAAGTACACACCTTTTTTTTTCTTATTTCAACCACCATCTTCATTTTTTGTGTTTTTTTTTTCCTTCCTTTCTCAATCATCTCTCCTTCCACGAAACAACCCTTCTTTACAACTCTACAAAAACACAACTTCTCCCCCAAACAAAAATAACATTCAAATTCAACTTCTTCCCTTCTCCCAATATTCTCCAACTTTTTAAATATGGATAACCTTAGAAGAAGCCTTCCTGATCATCACCGTCATCACCAAAGAAGCCAAGCTCCCAATAGAGCAATAATGGAGAAGCCCATCAAAGTCAAGTACATTTCGAACCCGATGATGGTGAAGGCGAACTCCGAATCAGAGTTTCGAGAAATAGTTCAGAGGCTTACCGGCCAGAACTCGCCCGATGATGCTTTTGAATCACCAGCTTTTGGAGGAGAAGAAGAATTAAACCATGCTTTTTATCCTCCTCCGCCGTCTACGGCGGTGTCGACGGACCCTAAGGGTTATTATGGCTTGGTCTCCGGTAAGGTCGGCGAGCTCGGCGAAGGCTGCTTCCGGCAAGATGAAATGCAGGGTTTTTCTGGGTTTCAAGCTTCTTGCGTTAATACGTATTGGTGATGATCAAGATGAAGAAGTTGAGGAGTGGTGATGAGCTTTTAGCTTCAAAGAGTAGTTTTTATGGGAATTTTGTATTTAATGTGTGAGAGATAAATTATAGTTGATATAAATTGAATTGTTATACATTTGGTTTAATCTTATATTGAATTTGAATAAGAGGTATAAGGTGAACTAAAAACAAAACCTAATAAATAATTTTTAGTGTTAATTAATTATAACGGAGAATATAAACCACATTCATCTTTGACATATTAACAGATGTCTTATCCACTCCCTATGCTTGAATTATTATAGTACTTAAAATTAGAGAGGTAATATACCTTTTTTTTTTGGGTATAAACCTCCCTTCGTTTCAAAATTATATAATTGAATTCTTAAAGTTTTGTAAATACTCAATTTTACTCGTTACCAGTCAATTTAACATAAATTAGATTTCGCGAACCAGATCATTTGTACAATTTTAAAACCTAGGGACGAAAGAGACTTGTTGTCCAAACCTCTTGGATACAAAAAAAGTTTTTTATCCTAAAATAAAAATAAAAGTGGACATACAATAGTTTGCCATCCAACAATAAAAATAGTTCAACCTAACTGTAAAAATAATTAAATTCAATCACAAAATCAAATGATAAATTTTTACTAAGTAGATTCATTTTTTTAAATATATGAAAATATTACTATTATATACATGTAATTACAAATATAACATTAGGATAACATTTTTAGAAAACTTTATTAATCACTTATTAGCTTCAACGATGACAATCAATGGATAATTAATTAACTATCTTATGACAATCACTAATTAATTTACATGATATTGATTAAAAAAAACTGCAACTGGCCTTTGTATACCAATAAATTTTTCTGTATCTTTTGTTTTATAATTAAATCAAGATCGAAATTACAATTGATTGTCAGCATCAACAAAATGATCCTATGAAACAAAATGTTGAAAAATGGAAAAGAAACTATAAAAAATCAATTAATTGTCTAAAATTTGAATGCAAATATTAAATTATGATCAAAATTTATCTTAAATAATTGTGTTAATATAACCCACCTGAGCATAACTCAAGACACCTGTCTTTAATTAAAAAGTCGTAAGTTCGAATTTTGTCCCTACCTGATGTATACTGAAAAAATAAAATATGTATATATATATATATATATTATGTAACATCCATAAATTTTTCCTTGATGATTAAAGACCAAATTTGAGTGGAAATTTTGAATCTATAAAAAAGAAACAAAAAAATCTACAGCCATATGCAACAAGATCATTTTCTCAGTTACAAACAAATATTAGTTTATTAATTTAGTAGTTCTAAATTATTGATCAATAAAAGAGTACTCTTGGACAGTCAAAGAAGTAAGCCCAAAAAGATTATTATTGTAGTTATTGTATATAATACACAATTAATTTAGCAAAGCTAGTATACCCTCTCTTTGTAGATGGTCCATTAAGCCAAATTATAAAACAAATTGGGTCAAGAGATTATTGTGACTTAATTTAGTGATAATGACTGCATGTAGAGTTTGTGGACCAAAATTTTTGTATATTCTCAATTTTCCACATTCAAATCAATCATCTCATATAGATGCTAACTAAACTTTTTGACTTAGCAATTACAAATTTGTAGTCTTTTTTTTTTCCCTTTACCAAAGTTTATCATAACTTTTAATCCTATATTTAAAATCTTATTTTGGCAATGAATTTTTAGATTTGCTTTATTTTGATCCATATTAACTTTTAAAAGGTCTATTCAATCTTCATATATTTTTTTTTTAATTTCAAAATTAGTTGTTGAACCTTTTAAAATATCTATTTGGTCTTTGATTTTTTAACTAACCATTTTTGTCATCGTTAATACTGCCTAGCTAAACTAATACTCGCCAACTATGAGGCTCCAATGCTCACATTTAGCAAGTAAATACACAAACAACAAATTTATAACATAGTTATTTTGTTTTAAAGTTTAGGGAGTAAAATAAATATTTGAAAGTTTAGAGACAAAAGTGCAATAGAAAGTCAACGACTTTTTAGTCATAATATACATAGTTGGACTATGTTTAGGTTTACAAATAAACTTGAAATTCCTTATTAAAAACTAGAACAAACACATTTAGAAAATCTAAGGACTAAAATTGAATAATTTTAAAATTTCAGGTATCAAAATCTAATTTAAACTTTAAACTTATTTTGGTCTGGTTAGATATTCTATAAAGGATTAAATTTGTCCTGACCCATTAGTTTAAGTACAAAGAGTCTTAAATATCTTATAAATGATTAAATTTGCCTTAATTACAGTTTAAGCTTTTGGTTTATTGATTGTTTAATCATATTTGAAAGGTCTCAAAAACTTCCATATATTTTATCTTGGTATGTACATTTAATTTTTTTTATTTCAATCCTTCAACTTTTCAAATATTATGTATTAATTTGTAATTTTTTCATAAATATTTCGTTGATTTTCACATTCAAATCCATTAATCGTATAGATGCAAACTAAACCTTTAGACCAGCATTGCAAAGTCAATAGTGATCTTTTTTTCCTTATCAATTCATGATTTTTAGTTAGTCATAGTTTGTATAATTGTAGTAGTAAATAAGTGATTAAATATTGACATTAATTTCATAGAGTGATTTTATACGTTTTTCAAAATTTTCGAAAGTACTTTTTTTCATATACAACCAAACAAAAAAAACCAACAATATGTTTTTTGGATTTTTTTTTCATTTTTTTTCATATACTAAAACCCTAATAACCATTTTATTTTGGATTGTTTTGTTTAAAATTAAATTGGAAAACACTACTTTCACCCTCTTTTAAAATTTTTTGGATAATTGTATGTTTTTTTAGAATAAATAATGATGTCTATTTAATATCCAAACATTTTAAAAGTTAATTTACAACTAGTTAATATGTTTGAATTTAACACATTTTTTTTTACCCAACAATATAGGAAGGTATGGATCGAATCTCGTATCTTTCGTCGAATATATTTATTTTATCGATTGAATTATATTTTGATATTTAAACACAATAACTCTTACCTTGATAACTCCGTATCAACATTATCAAAATTATGATTTAATAGGATGAGGACACTATTTTGACTTTTTGACTTTTTTTTTTTTGTTTAAATTTTGGATGATGTTCCATATTTTCCAAGCAAACCAAAATCAAACCAGCTTCTAAGTTTTGTGTGGCTATTTTTACCCAAAAGTTCACGTGTGTTGACCCAACATTATTATGGCTACCTTTAATTTATATTATTAATAAAGGTAAAAGTAGAATCCTTTTTATTTAACTAAAATTTCAAAAGTTGCCTTTGTCTGGTGATATCTCTCTCTAATTTCTCCAAATAATTAATTTTGGGATTTCCCTTAAATTGGTCAAAAAGATGAAATGGGAAAAGTGGACTTAGAGAGTAAAAAATAATTAAAGTAATTAATTAGATGTTAGCCTCGTGGAATGTACGAAGTTAGGTACAATTTTCATCAATCAACCCTTGATTTGGAGATCCTGTTCATGCCCACAATGCAACGGAAGCTAATTAATTTATCAAAATTAAGTGACACGTATAGCATATTGTATTCATTTTTTAAGAAACTTTATTACATTGTCTTTATAGATCACAGTCACTTTATTTTGTATCTACTATGTTACGTCATATCAAATCAACAAAAATTCGTTGGATAGACATGTTACGTCATCATCATTTATTTAATAATAATAACAATACAGAACAATCCTGAACTGATTTGGTGGTAAATAATAAAAAGATTAGAGGGAATGAATTCAAACTACGTGACTACATGCCTAAGATTTAATATCATTAAATAAAAGTTTATGATTTAAAATTAACAATAATTAGAAATTTTCTTAAAAAGTATTTAATTGAAAAATAATTTTAAAAATAAATGAATAAAAGAGGAAAAAATCTTCGTGGAACTTGATCCCCGTGAATTCTCTATAGACATCTCACTCTGATCACTATAAAATTTCGTGGAGATGGAGAATAAAACGGGGGCGAGGACAGAGACGCACGAGAAAAGTCTTCCCCCATCCTCGATTCATCTCACCCCGTCCATGAACATCTCTAACCATAAAGCGATGTTTGAAAACAATACATATGTTTTCAAGAGGGCAAGGTACCAAATACAATACACACGACGTAAAATTTCTATCAAATACACTTCAAAGACACTTACCTAATGATAAAAGACTAGAACTAATTTTGATGGATATATATGTGATGAAATGATCAAAAGATAATCCCAATGGAATTTCATAACTATATTTTTTAGTTTTTGGAAGTGGGATTATGACGTTTAAGCAGACAATTTAGAAGATACAATATTGCCAACAACCCAAGGACCAAAATGAAAAATTGACCAATTGTATAGAAAAAGCAACAGTCCTTTGCTTCATTAATTATACACCAAATAATTTTCCTTAGTCAATTCCATATGCCTTCTTTCTACTACCCCACTCTCCTTCCCCTCTATTTCCTACCACCAAAATACAAACTTCTCTCCAAAGGATCCCATATTAAAGTTTTAATTTTTTTAGACTCGGATCTTGAGATAATGATTAATTCGCTTATATTATAAATCCTGGTTCAGATATCCTGCTCTCAAAGTCTCTTTATATACTTACCTCTCTCCCATCCAAATCTCATTTTTGAACTTACAAGTTTGTAGATAACAACCATCTCTCTCCCATCAAACCCTCTTTTTGTACTTGCAAGTTATAACAGAAATCTGTGTTGTGATGGGAAAGTGTGGAGAGATGAACCAATACAAGAATCATAGCCAGAGCCAAAACACAACCAAAGTTCAGAGAAAACCCATAAAAGTAAAGTACATTTCAAGCCCAATGATGGTGAAAGCAAGCAATGCAATGGACTTCAGAGCCATTGTTCAGCAACTCACTGGCTTCAACTCCGACGCCACGATTTCTCCGACGAACCACCGACCACCTCCCGCCACCCGAGCTCCGTCTTCAACGTTGCTTTTGGAAGCTATCGGAGTCCCAGACGACAGGTCGTCGTTGCTCCATCTAGATGAAGGTGGTTGTTTTGGAAGAGAGAATGATCTTCCCAACACCTTTCTGGGATTTCAATCTTCTTTTTTGTTTCAATAGAATATTCATTTACATACTTGTTTTTTGTTGGTTGGCAAATATATAAAAATTTTAAACAAATTAAAGAAATCTCCAACTTTCATGATACAAAGGCTCCTTTGTATGTATATGAATGAATTTTTTGAACTTTAAACTTGTTTATTATCAGTATACTTTAGTTTCTTTTAGCTTTCATAGAAATACTACTTTTGAAATCTCAACTAAATTTTAAATTTGAAAAAGAAAAGGGTTAAAATTTAAGAGCTACTTTGGTTTTTAAATTTAAGTTTTCAAGGGCCAGCTAGATTATTAAACAAATAAAATTATAAGTAAATTAAACAAATTTGATTAAAAAGAAAAAAATGGTTATCAAAAGGGATAATGTCTAAATTTATGTTTACTATTTGTCGTGGTTCTTCTGTTTTAGTTTCAAACTTCCAAATGTCTAAGTTCTAGGGTTGGCTTAAGATATAGACAGCCCCTAATCTTACGAAGCCTCATATTTTTCATATATTAGTATATACAATATAATATAATATTGTTATCTATTTATTTTAGTTTTTACTTATAAATGTAATTTGGAATATAAAATAATATTTTTTCATGGATTTTGTTCTTATAATATTGAAAATACAAACTAATAATAAATATAATTCACTTGGAAATAAATTTCTCTAGATTTTAATTTTTAATTTTTTTGGGAAGGAAAGGGGACTAAAGCCCATCAAACTAAGAAAATAGCATAAGACGAAAAAATAACGAAGACAAGGCATGGAGAACCCATCAAACTTAAGAAAACATAAAATATAAAAACTTATTGAATCTAACAAATGTACTACAAAAACAGAGATTGAATATGAAAAAATGTTATCAATAAATTTTTTTTAGTAGAAGTAAAAGTAATAAAAATGATAACATAATAGAAGAAATAATAGATATAAATAAATCAAAACTTAAACAAAAAGAGTAGATAATGCAGTATCTAATCAAATAAAGTTCAACTAAAAAAATACTCGTATTAAGACCTCCGTTTTAAAATTTTGCCTAAAGGGCACATATCATCCTGAGATGTCCCTGCTGAGCTTTGTATATATAAAAAATATATATATATATATATATCTAATTAGACTTTTCTCATTATTTTAAGAAACTAAATCTATTCGGAATCAATATCTAACCTACTATATATGATTTCAAAACTCCTATCTTCATCAAAATAAATAAACAAAAAAATATCTCGTGTTAAATAGTTAAAAATGAATTACATAGAACTATAGTAATTTTCCATTCAATTTTAAAGACTAAAATTAAAACATTTTCATTTTAACTATAAAATCCTAATAATATAATTGAATTCTTATTTCACATTATTATTTCACCAAATACCTAAATTAAGACCACAACTAACTCCCACCATAGCTAAACTATCGCATGAACTTCATAAATCAATATGCTTTAATTTAAAGTTCAAAATAAAATTAAATAAGGAGTAATCAATCGGTAAAAAGTTGAAAGTTGAACTAAAATAAAATAATAATACAATAACGAAGTTAGTTATAATTAAGCATACACATGATGTCTTTCCTTTTAATCTTTTTGTGACCTAAAAGCAGATGCATCAAATTTTAAGTCAAAATATTTGAACTAATCTACAAGACCTTGGTTTTGGATAAAGACAACAGCCCATAATTAAGAAGGATTAATAAAGAAAAAAAAAAGAACAAATAACTTTAAATTACTTCCCTTTATCTTACCTCACAAACCCTAAAATTATTTTTGGAAGTACTAATTAGCCTTTGATCTAAATTTTTCAGTCAAAGCTATATGATCTATTTGATCCTTTTCAACTCCACTTCAATTGGTTCAAGAGTCAAGTCAACATATGATTTCAAAAATAAATAAATAAGAAAATCAATGCATATATTCATAAAGTATATATGATTCAATATAGATTTCTACCATTAGACCTCAACATCCTAATTCCACCTAAAACAATTGATATAAAAACTAATTGCTTGTTTTAATTTCTGTAGTTTGAAGAATGGTTTATTTTTTACTTAATTAATTTATAAAAGAATATATAATTACTATCTTGAGATATGACCGTTCAAAAACATCATACTTTAAAATTTATCATTATCTCACATGTTAATATAGTCTATCATATTCTCAAATTTTCCATTCGCACGTGAGTACATACTTAAAATTATGGAAATTTAGAAAATATATATTTTAAGATATCAAAGAAACTCTATCATATGTGACAATGTTAACATGAACTTAACTCAACAGTTAAGATATCAACTTGTTTTCATTATCTAAAAGTAGAATGTTCAAATCCTCACATTTTGCTGTACTAAAAAAAGAAAAATATGCTGTGACAATTCAACGTGATGATATATAATAACTTTACTCTTCATACATGTACCAAAAATTGACCAAAAGTTGGAAGTTTGTAACTTACGTAACAGTCAATCGAGTTCGGTTTAGAGCTTCTAGATCTTTTTTTTTTCTCTTTAATAGAAGATAATCATTCAAAGTCAAAATAGATGATTGATTACTTTTGTTTGATGATCAAAGAAATTTATTTTTGTCATTTTTAATTTTTTTCCTTTTTTCCCCCAAAAAATTGTATCCATTGATCTATAATTGTGATCGCGATGTTGATTTGCATAGGCATAGAATTTGACTAGTATTAGTATATTGCAGATGAAAATTAAACAAATTTGGTCATTATTGATGTGACTAGTAAATATGATTGAAACATTATGAAAATTTCAAGACTTATTCAAACTTCAAATTTGACTTGATTCCATAAAATAAAGTAAATTGGCCCGCTCTGTGAGCTACTTTTCTTAAAAGGCCACCATATTTTTATATGTCCCATATAATTTATAATAAAAAAATTAATACTCGGATATTTTCCCCCAAATCTTATTCTCACTACCATTGAAAATTGATAATTCATTATTTAAAAAATAAAAATATATGCTTTTAGATTTCTCTTTCTTAATTGTCAAATATTCATAATGGTGATGATGACAATATTTGGTCATAGTCGATAAGAAATTAAGTATTTTTCATTGAAGATGGACCTTGTTTTTATTTTGTATCTATATGTCTCAATTTAAGGCTTGCCTGAACATAATTCAACTAATTTAAGGTACATATCTTCGACATGAAGATTGGAGGTTCAAATCATCACTTTCACACCACGTGTCATTGAACACTAAAAAAAATAATAATAAAAGACTCAACAGCTTACAAGTTAAAGCTATTCTTATTTAAATTACTTAATGTGCTACCTTAGACACTACTTGTCTCAAGCCTTCAATCCCATATTTCATGCAAAGTATAAACATATTGAAGTTGATAAACACTTTCAAGACCCATTTTTTAGAAATTAACTACGAATAAATTATGCCTTCAACGGATGATTTTTTTTTTTTACTTTCTTTGCGAGCATACTTAAATGTTAATTTTTTATTTATTTATTACTATTATCTTTTGAGTTGAATGATGGGTGGAGATTCGAAGATTTGACCTTATCCTTGAGGATCCCATATTGAAAAAATAAGAGACCTAACAAAGATTTATAATAGACATGAACTATTCCTCTCATTGTCCATTGATTCTGAGATGAACCCCATAAATATTGATAAAGTATCAGAGCTCGAAACGCTCAAACGAGCAGTCGGTCTAAAAATGGATCCGACAAAGATCTATGAGCTAAAAGAGCCATGATCTTGAAGGGAATGTATGAATATTGACAAAGGATGATATATAATAATAGCTCAACTTTAAGGTCGATACTTTACTGGTTTTGTTATAAGCAATATGATTTGTTTATACTGTAATAAGTAACACCGTCTATTCATTCCTAAATATACAAGCTGTTCCTTCAGTCAAGCCAAGCCTAAGGTTACTTCATCAATTCCTCTCTACTTTTCTCTTTACTTTAATCTTGGATATGATAGTACTATACACTTATATGAATATTATGCTACTCTAGGAAAGGTGCATTTGTCAGCAAATTTGATCAAAACATCTTCTGAACTGATGATTTAATTTATTATTTATAAAGGTAATGGAAACAATCTCAGAGAAAGTACAACTAAAATACAAAGAAAAATGTGGAGATCTATGATAGGATGGATGCCTTCTACTTCACTGGTTCTGTCTCAAAAAATCTAAACTCATACAAAGTGTAGTAAAGAAGAAAAAAAATTGGGCTACAATGCTAGGAAGTGATTTGAAGCAATATCTAAGCCATTTGGAGGAAGATTGGTGAGCTCCATTTCACTTCAAACTGCAAGGCATGTTTGAATCTCTAGAACTCAGCATTTGAGGGGTTTAATTAAGATCGAAACTTTGGCGAATTATGCTCCAAGAGAGAGAGATTGAAGATTCATCCATTAGTCCGTTCGTGGTAACAAGAAACTAAAGCCCGAGTTCTCGCGAATCAGTGGCGGTGGTTCGATGTCTCCGATGTCTATTTGCTCCATGGACTTTGATAAATCATCAACTGAAAATGGAATGCTGAAATACAAAAAACCAACAAATATGTCAAGGTTGTTTTGTTTTGTTTTCCCAACTAATATTAAACACGTCTATAAATAACTTGTCAGGTTGGATTTAGGGTTACCCTTCACTTATGAGGAGGAAATCTAGTAAACTTTAATCAAAGGATAGAGATTGACAATGAAAAATTTTAAAGTACAAAAACGAAATTGGTTACAACATTGGGAATAAATATGTAATCTATTCTAAAATAAATGTAGAAGATAGAACTAAGAACAAGCACGGGTTGCAATTTTGGCAAACTTCTAAATAAATGGAAAACATTTTGTCTAGTTATCCACTTAGTGATCAAGAGATCAACTACAATCAAATTTAGCTATGCAGTTACAAGTATATAAAGATGAGAAAACAACTACAGAAATATTTGACAAAAGAAAAGTCACAAGATAGAGTAGTGAGAGTGTTGTTGGTACTAACCTTGAATCGTCGTCCAATAGAAATGAATTGCTAATTGCATGGTTCGAATCTTCGGTCATTAGCACCCTCATATTGGATATAACCTAAAAAAATATTCGAACAATAAAGATCCATGCACATTTGCAAAAAGATGAATGTAAACAAGGGTGCTGAATACAAAAACTTCTAGATTTGAACTACAAGAGATGATACACAATGAGTAAAAGCTTACATCAGGGGAAACACTATGGGTACCATACTTGTCGTCCCAGTACATCGTACTTATACGATACAGCTGCTGAATACTTAGTACCTGTGAGTGAATAGTTTGGTTTATTCAATTCTGAGGAAATGGAGAATGACTGATTAAAACGGTACTTAGATATTCATTGTACACATATGCTGAGACGTCACTTACAGGGCATAGATCGTGGCTTATTTCATCGAGTGTCTTCTTTGGCTTCTGATGAATGACCTATTACATTATTAAAGCAAGAATTCAGCTCTATTTCATGTTTTCTAATTCAGGAAGTTTTGTGGGAAGAATTGAACATAATAAAAGGATGGAGAGATACCAGAAACCCGATCGCTTGTCGAATATGCTTCAGCTCGTCCCAAGCAGAACCTGCATACTGTATTTTTTTTATCGGTTATTAACTGTGTTTAACAAAATAAACAAGGTAAGCAGCGTACTAGAGGTACCTCATCAGTAGCCTTATAACACCAATGTTCTAATTCAGACAGCCCAGCTTTGACGTATTCGCCATTGCTAAATGAACAACATTCTCGTCGTAAAAGAAGACTGTCAAAGAAGTAAACATGTTTGCTGACTGAGAAAAGTGCTTAGTTAAATCAAAAACAAGAAATGGAAAAGCTGCATGCCTGTTAAATAGTTGAACGTTGATAAAAGAAAATATTTGTATGAAGACTTTCCGAACTAAAAACGGGGGTACCTACAGTGACATAAGATACAGGAAGGAAAAAAGAATATATGTTTCAGAAAAAGAATAATGTTCAAAAACAAGCAAATAAGTAATCATAGCTTCATATGCTTATGGAGTATAACAATCAGTAAAGAGATAGTTTAAACTTCACATATCACCAATAACTTAGTAAATTGACTATGATAACTGGTCTACCGTATTTACGAAAAGAAGATACAGAACAGACTGACATAAGATTCTGCATACATGATTTGCTTTTAAGGTGTTTAAGAAGTTTCCAAGGCTCTTCACAATTCCTTGCCAGTGAGCAATTAAGGCGCGCTGGGCCTCTGTTGTGGCAACAGAACGAGAAGATCCCTTCACTAAACTTGCCCTTGATGTTCTTGGTGCCTTTTCAGTTAAAAAATATGCATTTAATGGTTAGGAAGAAACAAAATGAATAAGTTAAACAGCTAAATCATGAAGCATAGGTATTTTGTACTTCTTCTGAAAATATTACCTGGATGCACAATCCTAGCAATGGGGAAATTTCTTTCTTCAAATTATCTCTTATCATTCCATAAATTTTCTCTACATATGCTGTCAGCTGCTGCTTGAAAAGCAAAGCAGGGTACTTTGCTTCAACTTGTCTTAAAGTGTCAACTCCTCCACCAGTTCCACCATTGATTAAGGATAGGTTGACTCCCTGTGGAGCTCCTCGAAAACTCTAGAAAAAGTTGGAGAAGAAAGATGTTTAAATATGATACTAGTTTATGCACAGAATAAAAAGGATTTGTGAATTCTCTTGTACTTACTTGAGTCATCCTCCCAAATAGCGTAGCCGACGATGATCGCCGACGCTGTGGAGCCATTCCAGCCGCACCACTAGCTTTCAAAGTGCGCTGAAGCAGTAAGAGAAGCGTTGAAGCATTGGACAACCAATAGGCCAAGACATCATTGTTATCCTGGGTCTGAAATGGAAATGCTTAATGTTAGAGAGACATGTACAAAAGAGTGGTGGAGCATAAGGTCAATCAGTTGAACCTCAATTGCATGGCCTATGGTTTGAATTATCCTATCAAATACACTGGTGCGTTCGACTTCAAATGACCTCCACTGAAGCAGGCACTTGTAGATGATACAAGCAGCAATTGGCCTGTTTCCTGCAAAGCCTAGGTGCTGAGCAATACATCTAATGAGCAATTCCTGATTCTCTTGCTGTTTCTCATTAAGTGATTTTTGAGGTTTATCCTCGACTTCTGCATCCCTTTGGTTAATAGAAGGGCTGTGTAGATCCTGATTCAGTTCATCAGATAGTAATATTAAGGTAAGAAACATAAAAATGGAATAAGGAAAGTGACTTTATTTGTTCCTTCAAACTTTTAAGGTCAAGAAAAGCTTTACTGACCAAAGGTGTCCTCCCTTCCCCTCCATAGTGACCACTTTCAGCACCCCTCTGTCATTTGGCATAAAAATTTCACAAGTAAATATATCCAACATCATAATATAGTTAAAATTAAGTTATTAATCTATCATACAGTACTAATATCTCATAATACCTGAAGAATTGATCGAGACCGTCCGGAGAGGAGTTTATTAGGTGCCATAGAGACAGCTTGTTGGCGTAAAACTTGATTCTCTGATTCCAAATTGGAAAGCTTCTCTTCTAGCCTAATCAAGAGAGTGTTCAGTTAACCATGTCATGAAAATCAAATTTTTAGCTCTCTCAGGGTAAAAGACAACCCACGTGTTCTTAAACTTGTACAGAGGATTGTTATACAATCAGGTTCAGAATATTATTGGCACATTTATCGACAATATTATGCTGCAATCTAAATGGATTTTTGGTAAAGATGAGTTAAATATTGTTTATCTACAAAGGTCAGCAGAAAGGTGAACAATTCATTTCCAGCAGGTTCCACATTATTAAATATTTAAAAATACTTCCTACTGTGCATAATAGTGGCAATCCAAAAATGTGGTAACAGAACTATTTTTCTATCCATTCTCAAAATAATGATATTACCTGGTCAATGATTCCTGGAGCTGATGAGCTTTTTTCTCAGTATCTTCTAACTTTTTACGCTGTTCATCTCTAGACTGTTCTACTTCACCACATTTTTTCTCATATTCATCGGCTCTACTTTTCTCCGTCTCCAGTGAGGTCTGAGAAGTCGTAAAATTAAGGTGTTAATCAGTTTAAAAAACATTATCAGTCATCTATCAATATGAACCCAGTTTCTCAAAGCCTGAAACAATTACTATTTACTCTAGTTGATTATGTCACAAGTGTAAATGCTAATATATTACACTAGAATGTCTAGGGGATAAGCTACTTAAGCAATAAATTGACTTTCTTCAATCATAAACATAAAGAAAATATTGGGAAATGCAAAATAAAAGTTTGTCACCAATGAAATTAGGCCAAATCATTAACTTCCAAGAACTTGCATAACTACTAATATTCTAGTCTCAATATGCTAAGACCCAAATATGAAAAAGAAAATGCTAACAGTAAAAAATGATTCAGCTAAATGCAGTTTATATGAAGAACCAAATCATTACTACCTTTAAGCTTTCTACTTCTGCTGTCAAAGCATCAATTTTCATAGTATCTTCAACAAGAACTTGGGTTTCTTGTATAACGGGAGGTGCTTCTTCAACAGCCTTCTTGACAGCCTCTCGCTCCTTTACTAGAATTGAGTTAGTTTCTTCAACTTTGGCCTGCATTTCTTGCAAGGAATTTTGTAATTTCGCTATCTCCTGTGCTTTTGCCTCTTCCAGGTCCGTCTGCATATATGATTCAAAGCTTCACCATGCAAAATATGTATATCACAGCACTATACTGTAGTCACACGACTCTAAGGATGATCACAACTACAAATAATTGATGGTTTCAAATTGACTAGTTCATTCTAGATTACCCTTAGACGTTTTTCTAGTTGTATGCGCCAAGTAAGCTCCTCCACTTTCTTTTCCAACTTATCCTTTGCTTCTTTTAGTGCGCCAGTCTCCCTTGCAGCCTGAAAAATTTTGTTTTAAGTTACCAATATTGGAAACGCTGAACAAGATTCTCAGAAAAAAACTTGGTTTGACATTTCTATGAATATAGAATATATAAAAATGCTACTTCTATTCATATCTATAATCAAAGTATCCCTGTATCCAAGAGCTGCGAAAAGATCAGATAAGAGACTAAATCTTTTGGTTCAGCAGAATGTAAATAAACTTGAGATTTAAGAATAAACAACAAAATACCAATGGAGCCTACTAGATACTAAAAGCATCCTAGACATGCTACTATATAAGATCAGTATTACAATTAATTCCAAAATGTCAATAACTGCAATCATTCAATAAAAGTAATATTGAATCAATTAAAGTCAGGATCTACAAGTAAAAAGAACTTTCCAACTTTTCCCCTCCGTCTACATTGTGCAATTTGAGTTTTCTAATTGAGCATAGTTAAAATTCTATACTAGATAAAGAATTGATCTCTGCTCACCAATTTGAGTTTTCTAAGTTCCTTTCTTGCGACCTTTCCCCTCCATCTACATTGTGCAATTACTGAGCCTCTCTGAAGTTTCTTATAGTATGAGGCAGCTTTATGGCAACGCCATCGAGCCTGCAGTTTTACATGTAATGGAGAAATATTTAATCTAACAATAACAATAAGAGATCTCTTGGGTCAATTAAAATATTAGTATGTAACCTGAATGATAATTGCCGCCTTGGTCTGCTTCCTAAATCTGAATTCGTTCCTTGCTGCCATTGCCCTTAAACCAGTTTGCACAGCAAGCACTGAAATTTGTAGTTTTTTATAGGATTTTCTCGCGTGAAATCTTCGAGCATTCTTCTGAATTTTCACAGCAGCTGCCTCCCTCTTCAAATTCTTGAAAAGTTTGCAAGCCAGTTTTCCTACAATCATGTCATATAATAACAAGTAATAAAAGAAATGTAGTAACTTGCTTAACAGAAAGCTTAGAAAATTGCATAATTTTTTTTTAAGGGTCCTTTAGAATAGCACAACAATAGCATTAATGATTGTTTTAGAACTCATATACGGGAAAATTATTTTAAAGGACTGATTGTTTTAGAACTCATATACTGGAAAACTATTTTAAAGGACTGACCTCTCCACCTAGATTGCACATGTATGGTTGCCTTTCGTAATGCAATAAACTGTTTACGAGCAATATGGGTTCGTGTGCGCCGTTGAATAGTCTTTGCTGCATTACTCAGCACCTCTGCTCTTCGTGCGTCTAATTCAGCCATCTGACCAGCCCTAAGGAATACTTTTGTCTTACCTATCTGCAAAATGCAAGTCAAAACATATCGCTCATGAACACCTATAAGTGACAGCATACTTGGGCATAAATTACATTAATATGTGATATCCATAGATGTTTTGAACACATCAACTCCATTGTTGTCAAAATTGAAAAAATATCACAATCTTTTGATCAAATTTCCATTGGTTTAGGTCATGATTGTGCAAGTTGAGATTATTTCAGTTTTCAGAGTGTATTAAATATAAGAAAGGAATATTTTCACATCGAAATAGGTATTAAAAAAGCTGCAAAGGAACTCTGTTTACCTGAAACCCTTTAAGTCCCTGCTTTTCTAATATCTTTTTACACACAGCTTTTTCGTCATAGCTGCTCACCAAGAAAAGAAGGTGGTTTCAGAATGCCGAATATTAACTCCTTATAGCAATGTAGTTACATAATGAACATCAGATATGCTCCCTCTTTCCCAACACCACCAAGTCTAAGAGAGACTGTATGAGAATGAGAGAGAACTGAAATATATTCTAAACTAAAATACTTACTTTCCTTCTAATGATTCTTGAGCTAGAATTCCAAATCGGTTAATGAATTCAAAGAAAGCACGGCGAGTAGGGTACCCAGCACAACTGATCCTGATTGCTTCCAAGACACCCTATAAAAGCATCATGAAATCATTGTAGAAAGGGGGAATCAAAATCCAGTTACAAGCCGAACAAAATAAGAGAGAAGAAAAGTAGTACTCACACCACAACGCAGCTGTTGCATTATGTTGACATTCTCAAAGATGGCAGGTTTTAAGAGATTGTTTGGCTTCACACATCTGATGTAGTGAGGTTCTGTAGAATTTAATGTTTCCATTAACTGTTGTAGTTGTAGCTGCACAACATAGAATTCAACACTTAAGGTCAAGGTCCTTTAACACATAAAGATATCTCAGTTTCAGAAGGATCAAGTTAGAATGGTACATTTCATTTAGATTCAGTAACTAATAAATAAAAAACAATTTCATCCTCTTGCTTCTTTTTAGTAAAATTTATAATAATGAGGTTTGAATTTCTTGTGTTCCTCTATTCATAAATAAATTGTTTTGGTCATTATGATTTAGAGATACCTTAAAGCGAGACCCAATGGAAGAGAACTTGGAAGATTTTGCAGATTCTTCTTTTAGTGGAGGGAAAAGGCCAGCTACAAATGGACACTTGGAGGCACCCAACAAATCCTGATGTTCAGGAACAACGTAATCCTTGTTTTTGTCCAAAAACTGTTCAGATTGATATAAAACCTGAAAACAAGTACTTTAATGGTAAGCGTAAAATCTTCCCTGGCATGAACAAAATTATGCCTTAGTTGATGTTACCTCTCCAGCATAATGAGCAATGGTAAAGTCTGTTCGAGAAAGTTTGGGTTTTATAAACCGCTTATGACTCTTGAAAGTCTGATAGAGCTTGTTAGCAAATGTTTCATGTGTTGACTTTGGGAACATGCTGAAAGAACGAGAAAGGGCAACTTACAAGTTAAAATTGGATAGAACTACAAAAGATCATCCTTTATTCAATAAAAAATAATTTGACTATAAACAACACATAAGCTACAACTTCTCTAAGAATCGTGATAATGACAAGGAATTCCGCTAACTGATAATGGTTAACCTCTCTGAAAAGTGACAATTTAGAATAAAATTAGCTTACCAAGCTTCATCAAGGAGAGCCACAATTCCACCAGGTTTCTGTCAAATAAAGATACCACAACTAGCTTAAGAAAATGATGATAATATGAATGCAAAAGAATTGAGTATAAGAATATTTCTAATCCATAGTCAAAACTCAGAAGGATATTAAAATCTGAACATATTTTCTCATAAAAATTTCTTGAATCAAAATGACAACCTATGTAACTTCTTTCATGCTCCTTTTCCCTACCTTGCATCTGATAACAGCGCAATGTTCAAGGAACTATTTGATGCATCTGAGTGTACTTGGTTGAAACTCACAATACGAGTCAAAGGATAGTCCCAGTTGTTTTTTTTTTTCATCTCTCATTATCCCACGTTTGAATTTTCCTTCCTCTTCTTTTTTCTCTCCTCCATTGCAATCATATAAAATTGTTCTAGTTTACATGAAAGTAACACAACAGTAACAGAAAATACTCCAAGAATCAACAAACAAATTTTTTCCTTAATAATTTGAATAAGAGAAGTAATCATGAGAATATTCGTAAGACTTTAGAACTAGATATTTAACCTTTTCAATAAGATCCAACACATCTTGATTGTCGACAAACTCAATGTAGCTCCAATCAATCTCTTCTTTCGTGTATTCTTCTTGTTCCATTTTGAAAACGTGCTGGACACCCAGAAAAATGTATATTAACTACTGGGAAAAAAAATAGAAGGCTTAAATGGTGTAATGATATCTGGAAGTCACCTGATTGAAGTGCTGCTGTAACTTCTCATTTGTGAAATTAATACAGAACTGCTCAAAACTGCACAGCATGATATGCTGAAATTAAGTTACAAGAATTTCCGAAGTACAACTACAAAGTGAGGAGGATTCCTTACATATTACTACGAATAATGACATGACCATTGCAAATGATGCCATTTACCGTGCATAAGATTTCAGTATATTACCAAGATTACAAGAAGCTAAGCTAAACTAATAATGGGACTCCAATGAGAACTCATGCTATTTCATCAACCAGTGGCCATTAATGCTTAGATCTGTTCGATTTTTCTTTTTTGTTCATCTCTTTGATTCTGAGTTGCTTGGAACACTTAAATCCATATCCATATCTACAATCATTATTCCTTACCTGTTAGCTTTGAAGCTTTCAAAACCATAGATATCAAGGACCCCGATCAGGGACTTGGAATTAGGATCTTGTCCAATTGAGACATTAATTTTATCAACCAACCTGCACGTGGGGAAAACATACATATAGATCCATATGAAACTCAAAATTTCTTTCTGTATGATAGTTTCAGGGTGTAGTTCAATGCTTAGCCATTAAAGTGGATGACATCTTGTAAAATCAGGGATCTAACCAGTCAAATAGTCGAGAATATATAGTTTTGGCCAAACCATCTCGGCTAACAGCCGCACTTTGAGGATCCAAGCTACGTTTTATCACTTCTTCAGGGGTGATCATGACACGCTTGCATAATGCATCTTCAAGGCCAACAGCATCACACCTGAAACAAGTTCAGTTAGATGAATACCGCCAAAATAAAAGGATGCAAACATATGAAGCACCATTTTAATGCAGGATGAGTACATGAGAAGCTCTGCAGTCATTTTAAGATGAAATTTGGCCTTGTCATCTTTTGGAACTGATGAATCAACATCTTTGCCCTTTGTAAATTCAATATTTCCAAGATGAAGAATAGCAGCAACAACCCTAAAAATTGCTTCCTGACGTAGGAAAGAGAGAGAAGAGAGGATGGACATAAGAAGATTACTAACTTTGCTCAAAGTTAGGAATTAGTTACAAGCTTCAGCAGATACCATACCTGCTCCTTAGCACTAATTCCAACAATATCCATAGCTCTTCTAGTGGCTAGGTAGTCATGAGCATCACTTACATCGACCAGTTCATAGCAATTTGATTGATTAAGGTAATGAAATGACTTGGGATTTCCCAGCTTGTATTTTTCAATTTCCTGTCATACCACAAACAACCCTAACTCACAAACCACGGCTATGCCAAGTCACATGTGCACGTGTCCTAAATAATCTCAAATTCTTAGCTACTGGTGTCAAAAAAAAAACTGCTGAATACCTCCTGAGGTGCAGCACAAAGGAGGTAAAAGCAGTGATAATTGCGCTCAGGATCAGAAACTTGGCAAACACGAGATCTCTCAAGAAGGTAAGTTCGGATGGCTGCTCCTGAGATTCTTCCATGCTTGTCAAACTGGATTTCAACAAATTTACCAAAGCGACTGTATGGACAGAATAATCCTCAGCAATAATTTGAAAAATGATAATTTGTGCTGTTTTAGTTAGTTTCTAGAAATGAGTTCGTGAGCAACCTCATGTTATCAAACTAATTGCTTCATGCATTATTTTCTTAGCAATAAAGTAAAAGTTCTATCTTGGGAAAATAATTTTCTACATTTTTGGCAAGTGGAAGAATCTTACCTGGAATTGTTATTTCTAACAGTTTTAGCATTTCCAAAAGCTTCAAGCACTGGATTTGACTGCATATAGATCAAGGGGAGAAAATACCATGAGACTTGAATCAAAAGATGATTTCATAAGATTTAAGGAAGAAACAAAGCTAGTTAAAACTTGTCTTGCTGTACTGGGAAAAAAACGGTGGTTTGGTTTTATATGGAAGTTATAATTTACCATACCTCAAGAACTTGTTGCTCAACTGTTCGTCCTTCAGTGGCTACCCGGCCACCTAAAAATGCAAGGTACCGCATGAGCATTTTTGTGGTTTCAGTTTTCCCTGCTCCACTTTCACCACTGACAAGAATCGAATTGCTTTTACCCTCATTAATCATTGCCCTGTTTTAGTATAAATGTTAATCATAGATACGTGGAGGTTCTTCAAGAGTAACATGTCGAAGTTTAACCTGTATGCAACATCAGCAACGGCAAAAACATGAGGACTCAGTTCTCCAAATGGTGCTCCTTTGTATTGTTGCATCATGTGACCATCATAAATATGAGGAAGTCTTTGGAATGGATTAATTGCAATAAGAATATTGCCAGTGTAGGTCTGCAATAACAAGGAATATTATCAGATATCATTTTTTTCAAGAACAAAGTGACAGTTACAATATGAAGAGTGGAAATTTACATAGATTTCATTGAGTTCATATCGAATTTTTAAATTTTGTAGAACTCCAGGCTCATGCAAGTAAGATAGCTTCGTCATGTCATCAACGCCACCAGCTGGAGCCTCCATATCTTTTGGGTATATTTTGGATAATTTTGCAACAACCTAAAATGCCAAAATAGAATGACACACAAACCAATATTTGTGAGACATACGAAAGGAGATATTTACAGTGGACTAAGTGTAAATTTGAACGTTCACAGTTTCTAACAGAGGCTACACATCTGATTTAACTGTAGCTAAAAAGAGAAAATATAATCATGCCTAACATAAACTTGAAGGGTATTTTATATGAATAAATTAAATTAGTAGCCCAATTTGGGCCCCTTTTGTTATCATATTTCATATATCAACGAAATAGTTTCTTGATAAAAAAAAATTACCATTAAACCAACAACTTTTTATCGTCAACTTAACTAACTTTTATTTTCATTCCAAGTATTTGGAAAATTTTAAAATAAACTTGACAAACAACTAGTCTAAAAGAACCCCAGGGAAATGTTATATGACGTTATTTTAACAAGCCATTGAGTAATTATTAGTAAATAGGGAAAAAAAAGACAGGGAAAAGAGAAAACACAAAGGATGCAGAAGGGTCATGCCGGAAATATATGTATGGAACCAGACTATGTTTCTTAAAATTTTCAGAAATTGACTCTGACTCCTAGTTATAAAAATATATATATTTTTTCAGAAATTGACATCAAGTTGGTAGTTTCCTGCACATGTTCAGTATGGGGTAAGCATGCATTTCTTAAATTAAATCCCTAACTACACATATTTACTAGGAAATTGCAAACATAATCTAAATCCTCCAAGTGACACTCTTTTTTCTTTTTATTTTAACGAACTGATGTGATAGTTTCACTGTTTATATTCTTTCTTCCCCCCCTTTGTAGTGGGATTTCTTGCCTTCTGCTCTTCCTATAAATGTTTGTCTTATAGTAAAATGTCAATTCCTATTAGGAAAAAACATAAGACAAAAAGATAAGATATTTGCCTACTTTTTTCCCATTGCTGGCTTCGATCTCAGCTTCCTGCCCTGTAATCTTGGAAACCTGTCCATCAAGCCAAGCAACTTCTGGATCTTCAATCCAGACATGAGAACCTACAATAATGTTAACTGGAGTACCCTGCATACGTCGAAAAGAAAAACTTTATTCAGAAAGGATCACATTTGAAATGTTTTTAGAAAGTAATAATAGTTTAAAATTATATCTGAAGAGGCATATTTATGAAATGTTAACACCCCTAACAAGAAGCTAACAGAAATTATGCAAAGTGGCACCTAGGAATTATTTTGAAACTGTAACTTCTTTCCTAAGTAAAATAAGGTTTCTCGAAACTTTACATGTTACATCTGCACACTTCTTGCTAATTGTTAGAATCCTTCCACCCATAAAAGGGAGGCATCTACCACAAACTAAATTGTTCCTCAGTTTCTCTATATATTCAATGGAAGCACTGTCTTTCTGAACTTAGTTTCTAACAAGGAAAATTTTCAGTGTCCAATTCCTAAATAAACATCCCAAGAGAGAGAAATTAACTAGGAAACCTATATGACAGATAGACAGCATCCATCCTACTGCAAAATTTCTACCCTTTGATGACAAGATCCAGTTATTAAGGGATATTGATTGAATTTTCACCTGTTAGTGCCCATCCCCCCAACCCCGTATACTTTTGCCCTTAATCATGAGCCTTAAATTTTCATACAAACATCTCATGGTATCACAGAATACAAGAAAGAATCATCAGCTAAAGTTTCCAGCATAATTATAATCTGCAATACATATTTCCTTTAAGCAGAAAACCTTTACCCTTCACCATTAACTTCCCACACTCCTTTTAATATGCATTATTTTCAAGGTCTGTTTGAAGATTTTGAACAAAAATTAATCCAAAAACATCTAGCAATGAAATCACCAGCATCAGATCACGATGCAATAAATATTTCTGTGATTCTTTGCCCATTTTGATCTTCCAAATAAATAATACATCCAAACATAAAACCTGCAAAGAAGCACTTTTTTAGTGTGACTGAATCAAGATATCTGATGGAAGTTCACCAACCATTTGTAATGCTGCAATCTGAAGCCTGTTGACGATTGGGTACTTTCTTCAAACACCTCAGCTGCCTAATTCATACAGCATACCAGCGACAGGACGGCTAAAAATGGCACCCCAAATGGCCCTTTTGGCAAAAATCATGGCTTAAATTCACATCAGAAAGCAGAAGAACAGGGAGTAAATCAAAGATGGGTGGGAGTGTAATGCAAGAAAATGGACGAAAGAGACATTTCCCAGAAAGATTGGTGGAAAGAAAAGTGAAAAAAATGAACCAAAAGAGGGTATTGTGATCTGAGAAAGTAAATTTTGTCTGCTTTAGAGAGAGAGAGCTAGTGAATCTGGATCCGATGGATTGTGGGAGTGACATTGTTCAGAAAGGCCGGTAAATTCGGTAGTTCCCTTTAATTTCGCGCCAATCCGTGGCTACCAAGTCTCTCTTTCTTTCCCTCTCAACCGAAATGCTTTTATATGTCTTCGCATGGCGACCAACATGGCTGGACAATCAACCCTTCATCCTCACCCTACGATTCAAATCATCATTAACATCCATCATATTTCATCTTCTTCCTTCTTTTTTCCCTTTTTTCTTCTGCATGTAATAAATAATTTGCATTTATGAGCCTCCAATTTAATCTAGTTTCAATTTGTTATTATATATATTTTTTAAAAAAATATTTGTTAAATTACGAGTTGAAATTTTAAAGTTTTATTTAAAAATGACTAACAAGTCCCTAATCTTCTAATTTTGTATTTAATATATCCGTAACCTATTCGAAATTTTTAAAAATGTCTAATTTCGTATATGATAGATTTCTAACATGAATATATTAGATTAAAATTAAAGTAATGTAACCTAATAGATTATCTCACTATCAAAGTTGATTCAATAAGATGGTCAATGTCTCAATTGTATGATAAAAAATCAATTAAAAAAAAAGGTTTTAAGAAAAAAAAATCATTAAAAAATTGTGTGGCAAATATTTAAACTAACAGATACTACTTATGAAACCGTTATGTTAATATATTTTGTAATACTACAAAAACGTCGATTCACCCCTCATGATGTCATACCTTTCACTATTCCTCATCTCACTAAAAGTGTAACTTAACTTTAACATATTGGAAATAGTAATTTTTGTTGTGAATATATTTTACCTAGCCTCGCTCTATCACCAAATTTCACATTTTAACAAAACTTGAAATCAAAGTCAAATTCCAATGACGATAACAAGTTTTTAAGAACCACATTATTTTTTTCCTTTCTAAATTCTAATTTGAAAAACGATTCTGAAAGTACACAAGGAAAAAGAAAGCTTGGTAAATGAACACACTACTTAAAAACGATAAGCGAAAAAGCAAAATTTAAATCTGAATCAACAAAAAAGGATCATCATTGAGTAACAAAAGAAGAAATTGGGCAGAGAAAGGCATCTAATAGTCATTTTACATATTGAAGAGCTGCTCCAGAAAATAAAGCACAAGGTTTCAAACTTTTAGGGGTGAAACGCAAAGGGAAATGAGGCCATATCTGTTGAAAGTAAGGCACTACTTTACAAAAATCCCAAGGGATAGAAGCAGCATCACAATGGTAAGGAATCACTTCCAGCCTTTTGCTTTCGACGTTGCACCGGTAGATGTTCGATCCCAGCCTGATGAAAACCGATTCGGAATTACGACGAACAAATGATAATATTTGAGGTTCTTTAGACCGAATACCTGAATTTGGGTTGTGCTTCCACATGTCTTTGTAGCTTAATTTGTGTCGTAGCCCCCACCGGTACTCGCAACGGGCATTCACGGTGCAAGGAGACGAGGAGTTTTCTCGTTCCTTACAGAGAACCCATGTCTCCAACCCCAGCCTTCCACTTTGACCATACTGCAGAAGTCCATCAGATGACTCTCCTAAAATGGAATCCTCATAATCAAAAGTCAGCTGACCAACAGGTAGCTTGATTGAAGTTATGCGCCTTTCTCCAAATTCTGGATCATAAATGGCTAAACTTCGATACGTTCCGAACCAGTGGATGACTCCCTTTATTATGGTGCCCACCGTCCACGGGCTCAAGGCAAAATCTGGAGAACAAACAAGAGTGGATTGCTTCCATGTCCAAGTTAGTGAGGAGAAAGTCTCTATGGAGATGGTGTTGATCACATCAACTTTGCATTCACAGTTTGCCCGAACAACCCTATATACAATATCTCCGCCCAGGTCTTCAGTCATGAATGCTGTACATAGATATTTGTAGTGCTTTCGAGGTTGAGGAAGTTGGCGCCGGTTCTTGGTGACGGAATCCCAGACATAATAATTTCTTGGATGCCGGCCACAGAGAAGAAGGCCATGAGAGTAGTCAATGAAATAGCCAAGCTGCTTTAAGATTCCAGATGACATTAAATCATCACCCTCTTTACAAGTTGAAAGTAGAGGTAGAGCAGGCTCGAATCGTGGACGCCTCAACCCGTCTTGTGGTCTGTCAATGTAAAGAAAGTTGCATACGAAAAAACCTAATAGATGACTGTGAGTGCCCCATTGATTTTCGTAACAACGGCGAAAAGAAGAACTACAGATCAAGTATAGCCATCTTTTGGACACAAGTATAAATTTGAAGACGGATTTCTCAGGCAATCGAAGGAGGATTTCTGTGAGGATGTCATCGCATGCCAAAGTTGAATAAACACTATTGCTAGCCATTTTCCTCCCTCTTGGTCTGGGGAAACATTCCAGTGAGTGCAAATTTCCAGTATAACCTAAACAGATTAATTTTCTAGCAAGATAAGATGTACTGCATTTCACATATAACAGTTACAAAAATATGCAATTAATTACACTAGAATGTGAAAGTTCAAAGATAGATAACAAACTCCTTTCAAGAGAAGCAAGTTCATAACTTAATTCCAAGATTATGCTTGCATGATGAATCCAGTCATTTAGTATCAAGAGTTTCTATTGCACTTTTATTGTTTAGTATATCCAGAATTTATGAGAACTATCACATTCAAACACCAAATCAATGTCAATTTCAAATGTTGAGGCTCCAAAACATTGTAACCCATTAGAACAAGTAAATTGTTATCAACTAATGTAAAGGATGACACTGTACTAGGCCACATATTTGGATACGCACCATTGCAAATGGTTAGTCCAAGGATCTTCAAGACTAACAAACATATAAGGATAGACTACAAATTTGATCCTTCCAAAAGAATTAATTTCCACTTGAGCAAAGATTGAACTTCCAAATAGAAGTCAAGGTAGCTTCAAGAAAGTTCTCTCTTTGTTCTTTTCTATCTTAATTTCAAAAGTACTAGTGTACTACTACATCATTGTACGAGTTAATTGACTTGACATTTCTAACTCATATAAAAGAGAAGGATTAAATGGTAAGTAGAAAACATCATTCAATTTCAGGTATGATAGCCATTTGAACTCTTATATATTATATTGTTTTGTTCTTTCATAACCATATAATGGTCTAGTTCTGCCCCTTATTACCCATACTGTCATGGTATATAGAGCAATGCCTTTTGAGGAAAAGCCCCTTCAGTCATCTCAACCATTTTTTTAAGCTGATGATCTACGAAATCAGATTCAGGGACCAAAGTAGTTAAGTTTCTTGACAATGGGTCTAACATTCTGAGATATATATTGCTCCCTATTTTCTTAAAACTAATGAAAACAGGTGCTACCCTAGTTTTGTCTCACAAAGAAAAAAGAGAAAGCAGTAAGTTTAAAGGACTTTAGAATAACCAGTTTGGTTACGAGCATTTTTACAACGTCCTTGTAAAGGTCCTCGCAGAAAAGTTGAAGCATTAACCCAACAAGGAGACAAATTCTACATCCGATATTTGTTGCAAATTAAACCATAGAAGATTAGAAAAAGTGGAGGAAGTGCAAGTGGAAAACAAAATTGATCATCTTTAGAAGGCCTATGATATGGTTGATTCTGAAAGAAAGGCTCTGGGACAAAATAGATAGAATGGATAAAATGATACATAACTAATACAAAATTTCCTATGTTCATCAATGATAGACCAAGATGGAGAATAAAGGTTACAAGAGGTTCGAGGTTTACGACAAGGAGACCAACCTTTTTTTTTCCCAAAATAACAAGCAAAGGTTTGGCGCTCTTGAGGATTGTCGTTAACTTGATGCAAAAGATTACAACAACTTGAAATTGCACTCTTGAGGATTATTTACTACAAATTTCGTATTCATGTTGTAAGTAAGAGGATTATGTACATTTCGTGGCTGTAGCTATGTAATTAACACTATGCATTGGTGAACCGGCTTGTTCAATCTAAAATGCTGAATCGAAAAAAGTAGAAGGAAAAAATTTTACTGAAAGGCGCCTAAAGGCTGGTTCAAGCCCCAATTTAAAGAATTTATTAGCTTAAAGGCTGGTTGTTTCCTAGAGCTGGCTCCAGGGTCGGCAAAGCTTCTCAAATATTAGTGGAATAATTCAAGGACGTAACAAAATAAAATCACCAAAAGGGAAACTAATAGTTAAACTCACACAAAATGCAATCTTTTGAACTTATTTGGTGCTTAGCACCGGTGCATCCTCATTCAAAATTGTCAAAGGCATTCATACAATTCAATACGATCAGCTGAACATCTAAGCGAAGAAATCTAACAAAGGTTCAACATCGCAAACAGAATTTGAAACACGACATGCTACACTAAAAATGACATTATTATTTTCCAGCTGAAACCGGAGTGGACATGCAACATTAATCTCCCAATCTCAGACCCATAATACTTCAACCTGAGAATCACATCACGCAGAGAATATGCAGGGTAAAAAAAAAACAGATTATCTCATGAAAATTAAACATCGTCGAGAAATCCAAATCCTTCCCATCACTATCTTTTCCTTTTTCTTTGCATGCTTAAGATTAGAAACGCAAGAAATGTCAGAAATCAAAGATGAAAACACAACTGATTGAAACCCATCCGTATTTTACAACAATTAACCAAAAACCCGATGAAAATAAGGGCAATGGAGAGAGGAAAGAGAGAAAGAGGGGTTGCAATTGGTTGAGTGAGGGAGAAAGCGATAGATACAGATTGTGCGAGCGATCATTCTCGTACCTGATGGCCGATTGCTTGCAGAAGCAGAAGCCGCAATGGGAGAAATTTTGGCGTTAACCATTGTTTACATTGGAAAGCAATATTTTTCCAAAAATGTAAATTTGTAAGCTTGCTCCACTTTATTTTGGAATGTGCCCTTGCCCTTGCACCAATTTCCATTTTTAATTAATTTTAAATATGTTGTGTATTTCTTATTTTCCTTAGAACAAATGTGGGATTTAATTCACGGCAAAGATGTCTTGACAATTCAGCTCGTCGAGGCAATGAATTTGAATCCTCACTCACTCTCACCTGCTGTACATTTAAAAAAATAGTTTAACATATTAGCAAATGTTATGTATTATACTTTGCATAAAAAAATTTATTTTGATTTTTACTGTTAGCTTTTTTTTTTTTAATTTTTTCGAAACAATATATTGGGGGGAGATTTAGACCTCTCATCTATAGATATATATGTTAATCAATTGTGTATTCATTTATGTGAGAAATGAGACGTAGATCTGTGTCACACAAATTGGTAACTTAACTATACCATGAATTGGTCTAGTAGGTTTTCAAGCATGTAAAAAAAGAAAATAGACTTTAGAAGAATTGGTCGTCCGATCAAAACTTGTAAATTGAGTTGATTGACTATGTACTCAATAGTTAGGAGGGTATAACTATATTGAATAATTCAACTGAGCATAGATCAATAGATTAAAACATATAATGACAAGTTGTTTCAAACACACACGATTATAAAAATAAAATATATATTTTGACTAAAAAAAAAGTCGAATCCCCCATTTTGATCAACTTTTAAAAAGACTATATTAAATAATTTTTCTTATGATAACTCCTTGTGATATTAATATCCAACGAAATGATATAAAAGAAATTGTTTGGTCTTGAAATTTAGCGGTAAGTATTAAAATAACGAAAAAAACATGCAAATGTAGGTGTGTTACCTCATATTTTATGTTTTTTTTTTAGCAAAGATACCTCATATATATGTTTTCTTTACTAACCTACTTTTTTTATAAAAAAAAAAAATTAAAAGATATGTATTTTCAATACTTGAAGTTATATATAGTATATTAGGTGTCGTCATATATTTTAAGGATTCGGATTTTATGTTAAATAATTAATAAAAATTAACTACCAATGACTAAATCATTTCTTACCTCTATAGAAAGCTGGAAATCCGAATTCCCCACTTCTATTAAAACATTTTTAGTTTCTTAATTTACTTTTCAAATGATAGCAGAATTAAAAATAAATAAATAAATAAATAAAAGTAAGTTCTTAAAATGTATTATTTATTTCTTAATCTTAACTTTTGAAAAGCAAACAAAAAATGGAAGAAGTTATTAATAAACAACCTCGGTTCTCGCATAAAACACTAAGAAAACAAAATGATAATAAAATAGAACTTTTATTAAAGGCTAAAACTAAGTTTTAAGGACAAAAATAATATGTTAAGACTTGAATGTGAGTAACTATATATAATAGTAGATCATATCCTTTTGTCAAAAGAAGAAGAAGAAGATCATATCCTAACCCTCCTTTTAATATATATATTTTCTCTATATATCCACCTTTAAAATATAGTTAAAATATTTTTAGATAAAGTATTAGATTCATCGATACAAAAAAAACGTTTGATTTTAAGCGGTCTACGATTTAAAAAGTCTAGATTTGATTAGCATATTTTGATTTATATATTTGAGATTTGTAAATGAATTTCATTACTCAATTGTTTCATCATGTGTCAATTTAAAGTTTAACTCAACCAATTCGTATGTATTTGTGTTATTAACATGTGGGATGGGCAAAGCTTACCATTTGAGATAATATATATGGCTTAATATGGAAATAATCTATAAAATATCAATAAAGAGATAAAAAAAATTTTTAAAAAAATCTTAACAAATATGCTTCTCCTTTTATCATCTTTTAATGCTTTTGTTTATCCTCCAAATCAAATTTGTTTTGTAATTATGATATAGTTATTATTTCTCACGTGAGTTTAGGCCTCTCTTTTCTATGTAAACATACCTCTCCGTAATTCATCGAAACGGTAACTTTAACAAAAAAAATTAAAAATAAAACTTAACAAATATTTAAATTAACATGGACATTATATCAAGATTTTTATATATATATATTTGTCTTATTTTTAGGATATTAAAGTCGATTCACGATTTTTAAGTCGATATTGAACGCATTGATTGATAGAAATTTAATACCCGGCCTAAGGAAGTTATAAGTTGAGCCCTCAAAATTTAAAATTATAGTGGCAATGTTTATGATTACACAATAAATTAAAGCAGATTTTGAAGGCTAAGAGGAAACAGTAATAGTAATACATTTGGATCGTCTTAAAGAGCTGTGTGCACATGAAGTTGATGACAAATACTTGCTCATTTTGGTCTCTCACACGCAAGATTTGAAATGTTGATATTGATAGAAATATCGAAATCTCAATTTTAAGGGAATGTGATGGAAATATGTTGGCATCGATTTATATTTCGAAAAAAATCACGAAAATTGTGAAAATTGATGGTAATTGTTTAATATGAGTGAATAAAATTTTAATCGTAGCTTAATTAGGTTATAATTGATCGATTTTAACCACAATATATATGAGTGACTTACCAATGAAAATGTGGTCGTCGATCGAAATATCATAACAAGATAATGAACGTTATTGAAGAAGATTATTTGAATTAGTAAATTAAAGTTCAATGTTGCATTATTATATTTTTATCGATAATCTACAGTCAAATATAATCTTACTTACATAATTGAACTAGATATAAAATCTCAAATGTATCTTTCTTCCTATGTGGCCAACCCTCTCCATATATCTCTCTCTCTCTCACTATCTCTCTTCGCTCCTTGCACTGCATCTAACTGTTCCTTTCTACTGTCGCATTAGGTTTCAGTTCGATATATCGTTGACAATGGAGAAAAACGATTTTTCTCTCAATCGAAATGTTGATCTCCTAGACACGTCGACATGTTGACAGTCGACTTTTTAAATCTTGCTCTCACACTATATGTACTCCCCAAACCCTAACAGCTAGGCCTTTTTTTGTTATGAATTCAAGAAAATATGAGGTATAGATTCCAAGCTCCAATATTTTAGTCAATAATACATATTTGGATCAGTTGAACCATATTTAAGTTGATATTTTTCTTGTGGTTACCACCTTCAATTTTGGTGTACAAAATGGTAGGTTTTTATGATCAGTTTTCCTCACAAGATTTGAGATTTTTGTTCATCATTGGGTTGCTAAGATTCACAATCCGTCCAGTTTCTAACTTCACATATGCAAATAAGTAGATAAAGAAAGTTTGCTTTGTTTTATGATTTAGGGCATTTTAAGATGAGTTTAGATGTACAAAGTAGAGTGGCGCAGCGGAAGCCTGGTGGGCCCATAACCCACAGGTCCTAAGATCGAAACTTGGCTCTTATAAAAAGTTGTTAAATTATTTTAAAGATATAGATTTTTAAAGCATTCACTCACTCATTCCTAGCTCGCTCTAATTCTTAAAAAAATATACAAATATAGATTTAAAATTTTCTTTTTATTACTCAGGAGTCGACGGTCTTTTGACCTTTATGTCCCTATACTTAGGGATATGCACACTGTCTACATATGCAATGTTTCTCAAGGTCTCAAGTCACCCAAGCTATCCCGTGAACTAAAATATACGTTTTAAATTTAAAAGCTAAGAGATTTTTAGTCATCTTACCATTACATAAAGCCACTATCTAAAGTACTATTGAAAAGTATAATGATTTTTCACTTGAGAAGCAACCATATGCTAAACCATGGAGCTGAAATACCAAATAAATCGGTGGTGATGATAATAATAATAATAATAATAAATACAATTTGAATATATCTCAACTAGTTAAATTTATTATAACTAAAAGATCGTGAGTTCAAATCTCCACTTTTACATGTGTACTAAAAACAATAATAATAAACACTAGAGAAATTAATACGTATTTCATGTTAATGTTATGACAAATTGATAAACAATTTAGTTCATTAATGTTATGATCTGATACGTATTCATGTGTGATTTATCGACATTAACGCATCATGTCATATTATTATAATAAGTCGTAATATACTATTCAGTCATCTACTTTATTATTATTATTTTGTTATATTGTCTTGGCTAACTTGCGTGTACTTCAACTATAATCTAACGCAGTAGCCATATGAGTCTACAACATTTAGTGTCGGAAAACACATAGAAATTAATTTAACAAATCTAATTTAAATTCTAACCTAAGACCTATATTGTCAGTCTAACCTAAGCATAGTTCGATTATAAAACATATATATCATTTGTTCAAAAGATCGAAAGTTTGAATCCCCACCTAAACAAACAGTTAAACTAAAAAAACAATATTATGTGAATCTCTCTAATATATGCATCAAGCATACCAATATAATACACCATAAATGATAATAAAATACTTATCTTAATTGACTTGAGGTAGATACCCACCTCAAGTCAATTAATTAAGATCCATAATCAATACAATATTATTTAATTTATTAGGGCTAAAAGTTCTCTCTCAATTTTTGCCTAAAAAAGGTTCTCTTAATTTAATATTCTTAAAATTATGATCAACTTTAAATTATATCATGAGTCTATAGTTAAAATATTTTGAAACACAAATTTGAATTTGTTAAATGAACAATTAGAAGAATGATGGTAAAGAAATTTGAGGCAAAACAATTTGATAGAGATTCTTCTATACATCAATTGCATTCTTTAATCACTTGTTAAATAATAGAGAATTTAAAATATATGTTAATGATAACACAATAATTGATTTTACACTATGAACTTAAATCATCCAACTCTCAACATATTTGGACAGAAAAGAACTTCACCAAGTTCAAAGTTCAAACATATGCAAAAGGAAAGACCAATATAATAAAATATAATATATATATATATATATATTGTATAATATTCATATGGACAGGGTTAGAGGCTTGGATTTATGTCTCTTCATTAATGTTTCTTTTTACCTAATCTCTCTCCCTCCCAAATTTTACTCTCCAAAGATGGCTCCTTTAATAGTAAATATCAACTCTTGTTGCCATTATTATTCAAAAATCGACAAAGTTGTAATTTTTTTAGATTAAAGCTTTCTACTCTTTCATTTCTTTTTCTTCAAACATATAATAAAATTGATCTTTTTTTAGTACATAAAATTGTTCGTTACTGTAAAGAAGTCAAATATTTTCTTTTACTCCTTTGTATCTGAGTCGTGGGGTGGGGACGGAAGAAGACAAGGACGTGCATCCCACCATCATAAGCGCATGCCACCCCACTCACAAACCCTAGAATTCCTAATCACCATCACCACTGCCCCATCTCTCCAAAATTCTATATTTTTTATTTCACAGAGAGAGAGAGAGAAACCCGATTAGCAGGTAGCCAAGACTTTGTCACACACCCATACTACCCCAACCACTCCCCCATTAAAACCCTTCAAATTAGGCCAAATACACACTCAAATAAATCAATAATTTATTTAAAAAAAAAAAAACACTCTCATAACATAACCCCAACATTTCTAGACAAAAATAACAAAATAAAAATCACTTCTTTATCTCTCTCTCTCTCTCTTCACATACTTTCTTGTCCATCTCTACTCTAGGCATCTCTTTGCCTTTTCTCTCCTTCCCTTCTCATCATCAGTTTGAAGCTCTCTCTCTCTCTCTCTCTCTCTCTCTCTCAAGTTTTCCCAGTACTACTTTCCCTTCTGCTTAAACTTCTATATTTACATCTCCCAAAACTTATATTAATTTAATCCATTTTCTAATCATTGATTTCTCTATGTTTTTCTTTTCCAACAATACCCTCTTCTTCTTTCTGTTCTCTGCGCAGGAAAAATCTGAAACTTTTCTGATTTTGAACTGAAAAAACGAACCTTTGAAGATCTGAAACTTTATTTTTAATCATGGCGAACCGGTGGTGGACCTCCGGCCAGATGGGTCTTCCCGGAGTTGATCACACGTCAACCAGCTCCTCCGCCATGAGAAAACCAGATCTAGGGATCTCCATGAACGACAACGGTGGACCGATAAGCAGCGGCGGCGATGATGACGAAGATAGAGACAACGGCGGTGACGAGCCTAAAGAAGGAGCTGTGGAAGTTCCGACCCGCCGTCCCCGTGGCCGTCCACCGGGCTCCAAAAACAAGCCTAAGCCACCCATCTTTGTCACTAGAGATAGCCCTAATGCCCTTAAAAGCCATGTCATGGAGATTTCTAATGGAGCTGACATAGCAGAAAGTGTCGCTCACTTCGCCCGTCGGAGACAGAGAGGTAAGCTTAAACTGATAGATTAGATTAAATTAAGTTAAATTGTAAGTGTTGCAATAAAAGATATTTACTTTGAAATTAGGTTAAATTGTTTCTCAATTCAAAATCTTAAATGGATTTGGGTAAATTTAATCTTTTATTCATATATTTAACAGGTGTTTCGGTACTCAGTGGTAGCGGCACGGTGACGAATGTGACGCTCCGGCAGCCATCTGCACCGGGTGCGGTCTTGACCCTCCACGGCCGGTTCGAGATTCTTTCTTTGACTGGAACTTTCCTCCCTGGACCGGCCCCACCAGGCTCCACCGGACTCACGATCTACTTAGCCGGTGGCCAAGGGCAGGTGGTGGGTGGCAGCGTCGTCGGTCCACTCACCGCTGCCGGGCCGGTGATGGTAATCTCCGCCACGTTTTCTAACGCAACGTACGAACGATTGCCCTTGGAAGAAGAGGAGGAAGGGGGCGGACGAGCACAAGGGCACGCATCGGCGGGAGGTGGTGCGGGCGACGGTTCACCGCAAGGCATCGGCGGCGGTGGAGTAGCGGATCCTTCGTCGATGCCACCGCTGTACAATTTGCCGCCGAATTTGCTGCCAAACGGCGGCGGGCAGATGAATCAGGAGGCTTATTCCTGGGCTCACGGCGGCCGGCCGTCGTTTTAAGGCTTCTGAAAAAGGTTAGAAAGTGATTTAAGATTCAGGCTGTTCAGTTGCAGCCATGGTTTTTAGGAGGGTTGAAGATAAAAAGATGAAAGATGGGTCTATATATTTCATGGTAGTTGATTACAAATATTCAGTGTGAAAAAACCCTTAATTAAATTGTTCTATGCAAATACAAGGAGTTAATTAAGTACTACTTCTATATTTAATTCCTTCTTCTTCTTTTTCTTAAATTTTTATTTTCATTTGCCTTGCGATGGGAATAAAAATAGGGAAAAAAAAGCAAATCCATCACTTTGAGATATAAAATATACATTAAATTCATAAGAACGTAACTATGGCCCATTTGATGAAATGACTTTGTTTATTCTAAAGAAATGGAGGCCTAGCTACTTAATTTAATTAACACTTTTTTCTATTCCATTATTTAGTTTTTAGAAACATTTTTTAAATCTTAAGTAAGTTTTTAAAACTAAAAGAATTCCAACAAAGAAGAGAATAGTAAACAAGTTTAATTTATAAATAAAAACTTACTTGTTCAGGCATATAAGTACTGATCAAATCATTGAACTCATAGTGTCTTTTTCTTATAAATTGTACCCAAATAAAAAATAAAAAGCTAAAGTTTTTAGGTTTAAATTTTAGCAACCATGACCTTTTATTTAACTTTGTTTGGTGTTGGATTCAAGGGAAATTAGGGTTTGATTCTTATTTATTGTCAAGAAATGAATTGCTTTTAAGCTATTTGTATATGATTGGATTTAATTAAAAACTATAACAATAATATTATAGCCTATTCTATATGCTATTTCATATTATATATGCAATATATACCTAAAACAAACATTTAACTTCAAGGTGTATTTTCTGAAAAGTACATGTTTATTTCGTGTTTTTTATTTACTATTTCTAAGAATCAATTAAAACATGTAATGAACCTAAACAAAATTATAATATCAATAAATAATTAATTATGTATGAACACAAAAAAGAGGCATGCAAAAAAAGGCAGAATATATTTTAAACTATTTCTTAAAATTGTCCTATTAAACAAATTTTCAGCATTATATAATTTTAAACATAGCCCATCTCATACTATTTGGAATTTCATTAAGCTTTTTGAATATTTTTACTTTCAAACTTTAATGACAATATTTTAATAATTTAAACTAAGGGTTATTTTATAACTCTAATTTAATATTAGTTACACCATATAATAACATTTATTTACATTATATTTATCTATATCTTTATGATCTTGCGTCTATATATGTGGCTTACCAAGATGCCTAAAATTGAAAATTTGTGAGATTAATATTGTCCCCATTTTAGCTTCATACCCCACTTCCCATTATCACCATTTGTTAAAAAGTAATTCTTCAGACTTAATTATCATATTATATTAACAAGAAAAAAGGTAGAGCAAATGGGTGGAGCTCCCAATGTTCTTTTTTGTTTTTTTATATGTAATTCAAACAAATCCTTATATTATTATTGATATTATTAAAATATACAATTGATGGGAAAAGAATTATAAAAAAATTGTTCATCAAAATTGATACAATATCATTTGTCGTTCATCAACCGAAGCATCCATCACAAAACCCATCATTAATTTTCTTCTTTCTTTTCTCTCTTTTTAAGTTCTAATAATATAAGAATAAAAATTCGAACACACCCCTCATAATTAGTTGAACTATATTCAACCTGATGTTGTAATATAGGATAAATAAGTTAAATACGAATTTAAATTGTACCAATTACATCGAATTATTTCTAAAAAACTAATAAAAGAAAATAAACGTCAGCTTTTTCGTGAAAATACAAGTGGGTCGAAAAGCAAAGAGAAATTTCTATAAATTAAGGGGGAAAAATGTGGGCTCGTGTAGCCTTGTGGCAAGGGTTAAGCAAACAAAAAGAGAGAAATTAAAGGTGAGAAAAACTCAAAGGAATTTAAGGAAAAAGAAGAAAATAAAAGAAAATTTAATATATATATATAGGCATTTTGGTGTTAAGTTTTTAAGAAAGTTAAGACCACACATATAATATAATTTAATAGAATGGTTTTGGTTTGTTGCATAGTGGGGGAGGAGTTTGGGGAAGGTGGCTAAGCCATCATGAAAATTGATGTAATTTATTTTATAGAGATGCAATTTCCCTAGACATTGTTGTTGAAGTTTGAGTTGTGACATAGAAACTAGTGATGGGATGTCATGTTCTTTCGATATTGTTGCTTAAATATCACTAATTTAAACAACACCCATCATCAAAAACTACTGAAAGAAGTTTCTCTTTGTTAACTAATTTAATCATATGTTCTATTTACATATATGTGATCTAAAATAAATAATTTGATCCTTGAATTAGTTTCTATTTTGGAAGAAATTTATATGTTTTACTACGAATATTTTGGAATACACAATACGACGAAAGTTGTAGGTTACGTCTGAGGGAGTTGTTGTCTCCTTATTGACCTCTGCCGTAGAATCAATTAGGAGCCGAGAGGCGGTTGAGTTTGTTTTGTGACTTATATTTTACATATATCTGATTAGGTAGCAAAAGTTGAAAAAGATATTAATATATTCTCAAAATTAGTATTCTTAAGACCAACGTATTAACATTATTTATGAGGTTACATCTGAAAATCAATTGGTAATATTTAATCAGGAGAGAAGTAGCCATATTTATTATAAACTTATATGTACCCTTCTTTTATAAATGTGGGATTATCCTTAACACAACGAGACAGATATGAAAAGAGGGAAAGCTCTGCACTATCTTTATTTCTTATATTTTTTTTCCTTTCAATTCTACACATATGAATAGGCAATTTTTTTTTTTTTTACAATTATTTTACCACATCTAACTTTTTCATTTGTTTTATATTTTTCAAACTTATACTTATTTCCAACTTTTATACATCTCTTATAACCTACCTTCAAAATCATTTCCGAAATCATATAGTCAATTTTTAAAAACTAAAAAACAAAATAAATTTTAAAAACCTATTTTCTACTTTTAAATAATTATCAAAACCTTCTTATTTTTCAAAAGTAAAAAATCGAAACTAAAACAAAAAAAATTGGTCAAAAAATTATTTATGGATGAAATTGTCCAACAATTGAAAAAAGAATATACGTCACACAAAACTTAATTTTTAAAAACAGAAAAGAAAACCAATTGAATCGAACAAACAAAACATTGTAGTTATATAGTCTTCTAAGCTAACTCTTTTTTTTTTTATTTAGCCTCCTAAACTAAAACTTAATCAAATTAATATATGTGGATCCGATGATTACGGTAAAGTATACAAATCAATAACAATGTAATCTGAGTAAAAGAACTTTAGGGTTGTCAACTTGAACTTGACTCAATAATTAAAATATGTATCTTCTCGACTGAGTTCAAATCTCACCTCAAACATATTATATTTTAAAAAAATGGAGAAGAAAGAATCCTAGGGTTATTTTTTTCCTCCTCAAATAAATCTAGGGTTCTTGGGGAAACAAACAAGGGAGGACCCTCTTCACATGGATTCACATGTCATTGCCTATGTAAAAACCTCCAAATATTTTTTTAATTGCTTTTGCTTGCAACCATTCTATTGGGTGAAGGTGGCATACTCCATGGACCCCACTCAAATAATCAAATGGGGATTTTTTTAATCTATCAATTTGATTAAAATAATATTGGTTTAAAGACTGGCAACAAATGGGGGATGGTACTATTTTCTTTCTTTCATATTAATTAATAGTACTATTAATTTATTAATTAATTTAACACAGTTTACATATATTTTTTTAATGTGCCATCTTTTTGAAAGTCTAACAAAAACCCAATTAGTTTATTATTACTTTGAAAAAGAATCCACAAAACCAGCATTAAGGAAATATGGACCACTTGATAAAGTCTAAGTTTTTGCAGAGAATTTTCTTTGTATTTTAAAGGAAACCCACAAACTAGAACAAAGAAAAGGCACAGCAATCTGCTTGAGTTTTGTATTGTGTTAATGGAGAATCATTTGTCAGCAAATTATGCCTTTAATTCACTTTTCTTTTCTTGTTAATTAATTAATTAATTGAATTGGTTGGTTGTTCTTTCAACTTTGAGAAAGCTTACTGATCTTTTGCATGGAGTACTACAAGGTGTGTGCCTAATAGTAAAATTATTTTAGGTAAAAATTCATTTTTTTACTATACTACGTACTTGACTCATTTTATCACTTGTGGAATTAAATCTTAAATTTGAACGAGTTTAACCATTTAATTATGAACACTCTTGTGTCTAGATTTGGCAAGGACTTGATATTTCTGGTTGGATGTTTAGAAAATAATAAATAAGATTTCATTCAATTGACAATTTGAGGATAGGTTTTGTACATAAACCCCTCAAAATTTAAATTTTGTTTTGTGTTTCACTCAAAAGGTCTTGTACCAATGGAAATGTTGTTTCTCATGTTTATATATCACTCATCTTCTCTTTATTTAATCAATGTAGGACTTTGATCACATTTCCAAGAATTCTCCCCTCGAACAAAGTACTATCAAGTCTCTCCTCAAATAGTTACTCATCTGTTCAACTCTTATCCAGGTTAACTCTTCTTCCCCAAAGCTCACCGTCTGTTCGATAGAGCTCAACCACGGATCATACCATGACTACCATCTTCTAAGATTTACCACTTTCTTTGTTTGGCACACAAGGATTCTACCAAACAAAGCTAAGTTAGAAACATTGTTCTTATACCATTTGTTAAGAATAACAGTATCCTCAAGTATCTCTGATCCACAATAGTATGATATTGTGCATTTTGAGCATAACCTTCGCGACTTTGTTTTTTGTTTCATCTAAAGGTTTTGTATCAATGAGATGTTGTCACATACTTAAATACTCATAATCTTTCTTTTAGTTAGTTAATGTGAAACTTTGGTTGCATTCCCAACATATAGTACGTATACTAAAGAAAAGTAAGAAAACATGTGAAAAAAATAGTTAGCTAAATATGTTTTGTTAATGAATTGTACCAAGAAAAGTAGAAAATTTATTTGAAGATCAATACTTCTTAAATATTAAACAAGCCCTAAAATAAGATTATGTTTGGAGATAATTATTAGTTAATTCTTATAAATTAATGATTTAAGGTGAATTTTCCTTTTACTATTAAATATTTGAAGTATATACACTATATATCTTTCAATTTCGTCTTCCATCTTTAAAAATTTAGGTCTCGGAGAATTTTGTAATTAAATTCTTTTTTTAATATAATATGTGAAGTGGGGATCGAACTCACAACCTCTTAATTAAAGATATATGTCAATTATTAGCTATCCTCACTTTAGCTTATAATTAAATTCTTATTCATATAATAACATTAAGAAATTAACACAACAAAAATTTTTATTAAATTCCTGCCATAATTTTTTTAAATATTATTTTATATGAATTGATATTTTCTAGACGCTAAATATATCTCACTCATTCTTACTTAATTTTAAAATTCATTTAGGTCTCACTGAATTAAAAACCCACATTTTTTTTTAGAATAAATTAAAAACCCACTTTGTGAGGTACTATTATTACATTATGTTGCATATATATAATCCCATTAAAATAAAAACCTATTTGGTAAAGTATACTATGGTAGGGTAGAACGCTCTAAATTTTAGGATTAAAATATTTATGAAAAGTAATACTAAAAAAATAAAGTAAAACCATATTAGCAAATAATTAATTTGTTAGTTTGTTAATATTAAATAACTTGTCAACTAAAAATAATATTGAACAATCAAAGTTAATATTAAAATATAAGTTATAAGTAGTTATTAAAATTAATTAGATACAAACAATAGGATTTTCTTTTCTTGAAACAAAACAATATGCTACTGTTATTTGTTTTAATAGTTAATTGTTGGTGAGTTAAAAGTAAAAGTAATAAATATTGATTAACTAAACTAAATAAATAATGTTTGCTATATATTTTCTAGATAAAAGAAAAACTTTTACTATCTCAATAAGTTAAAAGTACTTATGTCCAAATAGAATAAGTTAAAGTATTTATGTCCAAATAGAAGGTTATAAATTTGAATCCCTTCATCTCATCTCATATTGTATTAAAAAAAATATTTTGTTTCACCAGAATAATTATTTTCTCTAAAATTTATGAAATAAGTGGATCCTTCAAACATTAAAATAATAATAATAAATAAATAAATAAAAAGAGGAAAACTTTTCAAACATAACCAATGTTAAAAATATCACTAATATCACCATCGACCTTTTTGTTTTTAAGAAAAATATCACATTCAATCTGTATCAATATTCATAAGAGTCTATCTCAAAACCAATCAATAATGAGAAGAGTAGTCCATGTATATTATAAACTTTGTTAGATCTTGTTTGGGATTTTTAATAATATCTGAATATATACCTTTATAAATTGAATATTTGACAAAAAAACTTTAAATAACGTTATTAAGAATTATCTGTCGAAGCAAGTGGATAAGGATAAATAATTCGCCAATAGCCTTAATTCAACTAGTTGAACTATATTTCTCGATAATAAAGTTGAAGCTTCGAATTTTCATTCTGCACATGTACTTAAGACTCAAAAAACAAAAAATCAAAAAGCATTTAAGCTCTATTATTCCTTTCTTTCTCCATTAATTATTCCATTTTCTATTGAAGGTCTAAATATTCTTTTCAGACATTAGGAAAAGTAAAAGTGAGGTATTAACCTAATAATCCCTACAAGATATATTATAATTAACTTTACACCTCTACTCCCATGCTTTTGACAAAAGAATTCACTTGTTTTTCTATACATATATAAATATATATATAATAGGTGGGGATGAAATTTGAACTCAACACCTCTTAAAATATATGTCTTAACTAATTGAATTATATTCAAATTGATAAAAAGATTCACTTGTTATTAATAAATAAAAATGAAGAAAAATACAAGTCAAAATGTTCCCATTTCTGCCGTCATGAACCTAAGCGATAATTGGTATGTATATTATTGTACTAAAAGAAAGTTCAAAATCCTAAATTTTAGGTTCAAATCTAGTTCTATGAATTTTTAGAATTATTTTAGTTTTGAGTTTTATTTGTCAATAACAATTTAGCAAATAGATAATGTGACTTCAAAATACGTGTGTTAACATATTAAAGTGATATTTGAGTGGACGTGTATTGAGGTAAGTTAGTTCATATTAGTATTAGGTAAGATTTCAATATCGATGTTAATGGAAATATCAATAAAATGTCGATGCATGTGAATAGATATAATTCCAGAAATATTATAAAAATAAAAAATTCATAATACATATTTAAATTTACAAATAAACATTTAATCTTTTTAAATAAGTTAAAAATATTAATATTTAATAATATTCCCTTAATATTTTATTGATATTTTTTACATTTTGTCGCTTTTTTTTTTACAATGTTGATTCACCCCTCTTATGTCCACAAAATATGTTGATGTAAATGTCAAACATATCGACAAAAATTAATATCCTAGTATTATAACAATGCTTCATTGTCACCGCTCTCCCTCCTCAACATATAGGAGAGAGGAGAAATTTTTTATTATTAATAATAAATAAATAAATAAAAGCATGTCAAAAAGTTAACGGTGAACGGCAGAAGAACGATTAGAATTTCTTACTAATGGTCACTAATTGGGTCAACAAGAAAGCCTTGTTTTAGTATTAAGTGAGTGAATATAAGGTTTGGAAGCTTCCTTTCCCAAAGAAATGTCAGATTCTTTCTTTGGTGTAATTTGCATCGAGCTCTTAATACTCACGACAAGCTACAAATTCGACTGCCTTCTACCTATATCAGCCCAAATTGGTGTGTCCTCTGTAGATTATCTATTGAATCTTCCCATTAAGACTGATTTCGTACCTCTAGAGTCTATCGATATCGAAAATTTAACCAATATGAATATCCACGAACAATTTCAAAAACAAAAAATGATAATCTTTTTCTTTTATCATCGTTAGAGATTGTAAGTTCAATCCCCACCCTACATATTGTACTAAAAAACTAGTGAATAAACATAAATAATTATCCAAAAAAAACTTTAAAATCTTATTTCCTTCAATTCTCTTAAAAAAATAAAACACTAATTTCCATCTCATTTCTTTTAACCCTTAAATATTTAAATATTTCATTTTGACCTCAACTTTCAAAGTTTTTTAATTTTAATCTTTAAACTTTATATTAAAAAACAAAATAAGTGTTAATAACGTTTTAACAAAAGTTTTATGTTTTAGAAAAATTTGAAAATGAGAAAAAAAAATTTGCTGTTTATAAAATTTCTACACAATTTTCTAAAAACTAAGAAACGATAAATATGTTCAGTTATCAAAACAAACAGGAAACAAAAAACAAGAAACGAGAATGTTACCGAACAAGTTTTAATCTTTCAGATTTGATTAGTTTCACAAAAATTAAAATACAAACAAATCATAGAATGAAAAGTAGACAAAAAACTACATTTTTTTCATGAATTACTTTCTGTGCATACAAATTAAGCAGTAACTATACAACTCAACTCAAGCATGCAACTTTTCAGAAGGTGAAAGATTAAGCAGCAAAAGAATTACATATAAAAAGTATAAACAACAATCTTCTTCTTCGTCTTCTTCTCCCTTTCAACATGAGCTTTCGTTAGAAAAATAGGCATTCTCTCGACTTCCTAACTATCCACCAACGAATGTATTTTAATTATTCCCTGAAAGTTGGAAATGGTCTCCCTTAAAATCATGTAAAATATGGCATAAAATCATACAAAAATTCACATATCACATATTGCTAATAAAATTTAATGGCCAATCATTGTAACCCATTAACAAATCCAGCATTTAAAGTTATAAAAAATAAAAATAACTAAAGTATGCATATAATATTTGACTATCTTACTACCCTGAATTGACTCAATATCCTTAAATAATCTCTTTAAAAAAAGTATATATCCATTTCTTCAAATTTTTTATTGTTACATTATCTTCAATACTATGTCTTTTCATGTGTAACTTTTATATGCTAAATAATTATTGCACACTTTCGAGTTCTATAGAACTATTTCACTTCAAAAAAAAGAAAGAAAGAAATAAAGAAGAGACCCATTAAATTGAATAACTAAAGTCAAAGGAAAAACAGTATTTATTTGCTCTCTAACTTAACATCCGTATTGGTGAGAACTATATTTATACCAAAAGAAAGGAGAAAATTTTAAGGTTTACCAAACTGTTACAAAGAAATATACTACTTACCTCACGAGTATTTGTTAACATGCATCCACTTTGTACATGACCATTTGTTCCCTTTTATTACAGGGCAAGCACCTATCACAAAAATGTAATTAGTTCTCCTTAATAATTATTAAAATGCGCCCAACTCTTGAGCAAAGGCATATATAAAACAATCAAAATTGAATCCAAAAGTTGATGGTTTGATCAGTTATATAATATATATATATATATATATATATATATATATATATATAAAAGTTCCAGGGCCAACATATAATTTAAACTTCATTTATGTTATACTGTCCATCCCGCCCCAAAAATGCTTGTTTTTAATTTTCTACTATTACAAATGTAAATAGCAAACGATAAATTTGAAAACAGAGGGGAATATTCAAGATTTTGATGACAGTAAATATCACTAACCATGCAAACTTGTAGGATCTAAGGAAGCATCAGGCTTCATGCTCCAGAACAATAACGCATCCCCCATCTTTGGTTTTACAGAAAGTCCACCTTTACCACATTCAGAAAGCTCATTCCACCATGGCACAGAGCTGAAATTTCCTTTTGCAGCCGGGAACACCGTCTCGCCCCCTTCTTCAACATCCGACCTGCATTCGTATTGGTAGCAATTTAGAGAGATAATTATAGAGGGTCAGATGAATTAGAGAGATATCAAGTAGAATCTTACAAATACATGAGAAGGGTGGCCATTCTTTGGCTTCCTTTTTTGATGTTGTACTCATCAACAAAGTAATCATGGTGAGCATCATACTTCTGCCCAACTTCATAGTGCAGAATTTGAAGTCCTTCTCCATGCTCTGCTTGGAATACAAATATATTGAGACCAAGGATGTCAGTGACATCAAGAAAGCATCAAAACAAGTAAATGAATCAAAGCACGGTTTGGTTTGGGGTCTCAAAACAGAAATGGAGACAATATCACATGAAACTTAGCTACGTTTTTGGATTAGTAAGCTTAAAGTTTAAATATTTGGTTGCACTGATGCATATGTTTCAAACAGATCAGTTCCTTTTCTTTTATAAGTAGGTCTTGGAGGCAACCTACAAATCTCTAAGAGGGTTTCACCCACCTCAAACCCAACCCCGAAAGACAACAAAAAAATTTTAAGTTATTAAGTTTTCAATTGAGGCTTAAATCCAAGACCTTAGAGAATATCTCCAAACATTTCAAACCTTTACGTTTACCCTTGGGGTAAGAGACTAATTGCCATAATTTAAGCAAATTCGATGTTTGGCTTGATCAGTACCAAACTTCTTGTGGGAATTATGTTTCAGTTGTCAAATCTACAAGGAAATAACTTGTAAAGATTGATGGTGCTGAATACATCAAAATCACTCTCCATCCACATATTACATAAGGACAAAGTCAGAAGGACAACTTGTTCCAAGAGATAAGTCAACACATAAAAAATAACTCTTTAAAAAATTATAAAAACTTGTTCTAACCACTATTACCAGGCAAATAGGTAGGAATTATTTATTTATTCCTTTTTTTTTTTTTTGATAACTGAGAGCCGGAGCTTTACTCCCCTGTACCCAGGCAGTGACCGCCCTAAAGTCCGGACCCAATAGACATCAAGGGTTTTTGGTATTAAACTCACTAGAAGATCCGAACCTGAAGCCTCTAAGCCAATATGACTAAGAGACCACAAGTTCTTGCCAACTGGACTGCCCCTTGTGAGCAAATAGGTAGGAATTATAACAATAGGATGAACAAATTAAACATTTGGTGTAACATAGCACAGCGGGCCCATCTGGTAGAAATGCTAGTTTCAATTAAATACTTGTATATGTCACAGGTTACAGAACAGAGTGATAATAAATGCATGAGAAATTGGAAAAAGAAATAAGTAATCTTTAGAATTCTTTACCTATAGGAATGAATGTAAAGTCTGCAATTCTTTTCTCTATGTTCCTGATGATTCTGTCCTGCCCTCTACTCAGAAACATACCAGAGCTGGTGCGCACCCTGCGAACATTATATTATGTAGCAAATCAACTAAAGTTTCCCTTGTTTATTTGTAATTGTATTGTTATACCCTTCTTTTATGCTTTCTCCGTAACCATCTTTTTCACCTAAGGCGTATGTGGCCGGGTTTTGACCAAATCAATTATCTAAACCAGCCGCCTAACTCAAACCAATTTATTATTTTCAGTTTTAGGCTTTGAAAAACCGAGCCTACTATAAATATACTTCAAACCGACCAAATTTCAGCTGAATCTACTATATGCAGCCACTTTCGGGACTTACCTCCCTCAAATAAATCTACTTTTAGAGAGACCATTGATCAGAAAGACTATTTATAGATAAATCATCTTTAGAAGATGAAATTATTACAAAACTAACCTCTATCTTTGTTCGTAGTCATAATTGACAAACTCTACTGGTATGTAAGAATGAGAAAGACAAACCTGCTATCCATACTCTTGCCAGTTTCGGAATCAATCACAGTTGACTTCACCATACGAGGCTTTGCAAGACTAATTAAGTACAAGCACTCTTCCTTGGACTGTTCAAAAGCATTCCAACATCAGTAAACATTTAAACCAAATGACAATAAAATAATAATAATAATAATAATAATTACTCTAAAACATACCAAGAAATTGTGATAAATGAAAGCCCTTGGCTCCCAAGAAATGACCTCAACCCACTGCTCCCCTCTCTTCCCCAACCCCTCACTTCAACAAGACCACAATCAAAATCGCAATTAATCGATACTGCCAATAACAAGCTGAAGAAATCAAATCACTAAACATTGCCGAATCGGGAGTACCTCTCAACGGCTTTACGCCTGACGGAAGCGAGACGGTCGGGTAGGTTGGGATCAGAACTTTCGGGAGGAGAGAAGAACCGGAGAGCGAGAAGCATGGAGAAGCCGAGGGCCAAAACGAGAGCCATGATGATCTTGGAGAGCTCTAATGTGGACCATTTCCTGCCGTGAAAGTTAATCTTACCGTATTTCCCTTTGGACACCGCCATTGACGAGACGAAGATGCTTCAATTCAATTCTGCTGCGGAAGACGAAACATAGATGAATATATACAATCTGGTGTTGAGGAAATTCTGCCATTGATGACAGTGGGAGAGAAATTTGTTGGTATTGCCCTTTGTGTGCGCCCACAGACTGTGAAAATGCGTTGTTTGCTTGAAGCTGTTTCGGTGGGAAGAAGACCGAGAAATTAAGGAGGTTGTTTTTTTAAATTTTATTTAATTTTTGCGAGTGTGACGTAATAATTGTACTTAAATGGATTCAAAAGAAAAAAAAAAACTCAAAAAATTCGTAAAGGTTTGAAATTCTTATTACTAATATTATTTCTATAATATTCCTATTTTCTTACCTTTAGTCGATTATTTTACTATAGGATGGAATGTCTATTCACCTCGCCTCACGTGTCGACGTCGAAATTATGAACATATGAAAATGTTGATAGAAATTTAAAACTATATCTTTAGTGATATTACTTATCAATATGATGACAGTGAAGCTTAAAGAAAAACAATACTTTTCTTTTAAGTATTTATAAGAATATGGTAGTTTTGATGAGGAAGGTTTAAAAGAAACATCTTAAATTTTTAAATGTTCTGGCACAAAAAATTATTTTAATCTTTTTCATCCATTTTTTAATTAATTACTTCAAACACTCCTTGGTATAGATGTTTATTGATTGATAAAGTATCCCAAAACTGCCGATTTATATTTTTATTCCCGTACTTTTAACTTTTTTTCCTTTTAACTTTTGCAATAATGAAACGTCACTTTTGATCTCTGTATATCATTTTGGTCTCTTATTATTTATATTCATTTCATTTTGTTTCCAATCACATATTTAGCACAAAAACTACCCTCAATAAATTTCTTGAAAAGTGTAGCTAAAATTTTGTATTAAATAGTTTTCATTGCGTATAAAATTTGTATTTAAATTTTACAAACATTGACCAAAATAGACGTTTTGAAATTACATATACTAAAACGAACAAATGTTAAAAGTACAAAACCAAAATATAAAATATAATAATCGAGAGGAAGGAAAGTAGAAAACCCAAAATAGTATTTAAGCTTTAAAAATCAATGGTAATTGTTAGGGGACAAAAATAATCTTGTCACGTATAGAATAGTAGAACATTGGAAGACCACGTCTACCCAAAAAAGTCAAAGGAACACCCAACCTTTATACTTAGTCATGGAACCATCTAGGTAAAGTTTCATTTGACTAAAGGTTTTGTCCATCTCCAACCTTGCAAACCCGACAAACTGATCTTCCTACAAACTATCCAATAGCACAAATCACCGACCAAACATCTTGTCTAGCGCTTACCCTATAAATAGAGGGTCACACTCCACGATATCAAAATATGACATTAAATCTCAATATTAATATCAAATATCAAATTTATATTGATTTGAACATTGGACCGATGAATGTTCAAGCTCATTTCCAGTCACCTACTCAGATCAATTCCGACCTTGACCAAAAATCTCCATGAACAATAGCTATTGAATTGAATTTTTATACCACAATCAAAATGGGAGACGTTGTACGGTGGGCTGCACAAGGTTTTTGTTATACTTGACCTTGGGAGGTCGTACAACTCTTCCATTCAAGCTAAAGGTCTTCACATTTTACTTATTAAAAAAAAAAAGTCTTCATATTTTTTTTCTTTTATTTCCACCCTGCAAACCACAAATAATTTTTTGGGCCCATGTTTGTTAACTATTTTTTTTTTAATTTTCTATTTTTAAAAATTAAGTTTATAAATATTTCTTTGTTTTATAATAAAAATTATTTCTAATACAAGATTTATTTTTTTTGAACTAAAAAAATAATTTCAAAAACTTTGTTTCTTTTTTAACGTTTGGCTAACATTTAGAAACGTTTAAAAAAAAAGTTGAAAAGGCATATTAAAGAAGCAGCTAGAAATCAAACATAATTTTCAAAAATAAAACGCCAAAAACAAAATCAACTACATAATTCTTGAAGATAATTAACGTTTGGATATAATTATATCGGATCTTGTATTTTGTATTGTAGAGAGAGTTATTTTAAAAGAAAAATTACATTTAAGTCATCTACATAAATCACACCTCAATCAATTAATAACCAAGATTTCAAATATCAATGAATATTTATAAAAAATCATAAAAAATTTCACCATCTTTTTAAGTGTAAACATTCTTAATAATATTATGTTGACAATAATGATATTTTAGCAACATTTCACTATATTTCATCATTGAAAATATTGATGATTGACATGTCAGTGAAAACTTAGTACCCTAACCATCATAACGACAATAATTTGCAAGAAAAACAAATGCATTTTTCCAATGAACTTCAAAACATATGTATTTTCATAAAAAAATTCCAAACGGTCAATCTAAACATAGCTCAACTAATTAAGTATATATCCTTAGTCAAGAGATCAGAGGTTCGAATCTCTACCTCCACATATTGAGGTCTACCTCTAGCATCGTGCCCGTGGCCCACTCATTAATTCCAAGGATACTTCACCCACCGGTCTTAAAGATAACAAGAGTTCTAAAATATCAAGTTTTCACCTATGGGCTTAAACCCAAAACCTTGGAGGGTATCTCCAAACATCCCCTTGCTAGTTGCTACTAGGGTCACCCAAGGGTTACATCACCCATCCTCATCACTCATTCTCTTTCAACTGCTGGCTGCTATATATATCTATGAAATTTCACAATCACTTCCCAAGAACTCCAAACATCACAGGACAGCAGAACAGTTACCAGAAGGGCTTGAAAAAATTCCTCTGAAATGCTCTGCTCTGTGCCTTTATATCACATGATTCATGAGACAGGCTTCTGAAATTTTCCATGAACCCACACCCGCTCCATGCTCTTTCCATTTCGACGATTCGAGGACCTCACACAACAATATTCCAGCTCGAGCTGCAGTCACAATCGTGCTATAAAATTAGCCATGACGGTATCGATCATTTCATCAACTCTGAAGTGCACGTAATATAAGGTGGGTAATACAAGAATGGTGACAGGAAGAAGCCATATAACCATTTGCCATCGGTTCGAGTATAAAACTATATAATTGTAAACTTTTAAAAGTTTTGTTCATTTATTCAATGATGAGTATATATCCACATGAGAAGGGAAAAAAAGTGTAAATAGGTGAGACACTAAATTGAAAAGTATTAAAACCCAAGGTATTAAATTGAGACTTTCTAAACAATAAGGATTAAATTGAAAAAACACTCCACCATCAGGGACTAATTAAAACATATATTTAGCCCCAAAAAAATTGTCTAGAACTACCTCTAGTATTATGACAAGTGTTGAGTGTCAAAAAAGATTTGGAATTCTTGTTAAATGAGTAACAAAAAAGATTAACGGCAAGAATTAAAATTATTTTTATGCGCAAATTTGAGAAACTAAAACAAAACATTTGACAGAAGAGTTACCTCAATAAAGCCTGCAGTGACGAACAAATCTCTCAATGTATTTAAGCAGAAGAAATAAGAACGTGTTCCATCTAATCTAACATACTCCCTGAATCCCACTCTTTGATCTGGCCTGAATCGAAGCATAGTCATATCATACAGACCTGAGTTTCAATAAATCGAACATCAATCAGCAGGAAAGTTAGAACACATTAGACGTGGCTAGAAGGAGTTAAATAACTGAACTCTTGTAAATTTTTGTCACTTATTATCTAAAAGAAAACTAGAATATCGTCCTCAGGCTACCCCTAATCGATTACCATAATCCCGAAAAAAGAGCAGGCCTCCGGGCTTCAAAACCATAAAGCATTCTCTGATTGATGCTGGCATCCTCTGGAGAGGCACTGCTGATAATGTAAATATCTGAAATAGTGAATAGCCAAAGAATCATTCAACTGTTATTAGATTACCAAGAGACCATTAAGACTTGCAAATTAATGATGTTAACAAAATATTGGTTTTACCCTTGGTGGTGTTGGCTAAAAGATTTGGCAAAGTAGTGAAATTAATACCTCAAGTATGTTAAATTTTCATTTTAATAAAAAATTGTGGCTGGCTAACATTATTTCTGGTCTGACAATACTATTTTTGTGGATTGGATTTACAATTTTTAGATAGGTTCATACATCTTATTACTAGGATATTAAGTTTACATGTCAACATTTCCATATGTCCTTGGGTTTGACATCAACACATGCAGGGAATTGACACTTCTATAATATCGTTAAAAAAATTCACAAAATATTAAAAAATATAAACAAAATATCACTAATATGTACATGATATCTATAATAAGAACTTTAACACATTTAAATAGGATTAAATGCTTATTCGTTGATTTAAATATTTTTTAGGAATTGCTTTTTTTATAGGAAGCAGAGACTATTAATAAAGAAGGAGATACGCAGCCTGTGGACAGAGGATGAGGAGACCCTGTAAAGAACTAATGAACTAATGAAGTGTAGCCTTCCAATCTCGAGTCATCATAGCAAATAATTTTTATTATTATTTTTTGGAAGTGATAGTAATCAAATTTTGAAGTGTATAATTGAAGACTTGTAAACCAATGCCATGGATTAACTTGAAGTAAAGGAGGTACATACCAGCGTAAGAAAATCAAACCCACCAATGCAACATCCACTTTCTGCTAATGCAAATGAATCGGTGGCTTGAGATCCTTCAGTCTCAACAAACATAGAGAAAGATGAATAAGGGTGTCAGAAAAGCAATAGCTTGCAGTTTTAGTTATGTCTAAAGGGATTGGCAAAATAACAACCTGGAGTAGTACAACTCGGCTGCAGTTTCAAAGTGTTTTCGCGGCACGAATTGCAGGCCAACAATGTTGGAAACTTACTAATAGAAAAATCACAGCAGAATGGATGGAATCGATCATTTACAGATGCAATACCAGTACAATTCAAAATCTCTTTTGCTCTGTCAAGAGTTTCCGTGCTACAATCGCAAGCATAGACAACAATGTTCTCGTTCCCACTACAAAGAAAGTAATCCTTTGTAAGGAGTTATGAGACTGCTGCTGCCTGCTGCAATTAGCCTTCACTTACTAATGCATGAGATAAAGGCCTAACAGTATGCAAATGCACTGAAAGCACTGTGATGTCCATAAAAAATTGATAATGCTTCCCTATAGATTGGACAATACAAGAATCTCTTGTTGCCACCATTAAGTTTCTGACAAGTGGGAGAGATGAACACAAAGAGGGAGAGAGAAGAGAGATTTTTTCTTTATCTCAAAAGAATAAATAGCAGTCAAAAATTTTGGTGGTAGGCACAGTCAGTACGAAAATATTATTCATAAAACATTTTTAAGGTTGTTCTCAAGTCCATAGTCAAGCCAACAGAAGATGCACCCATAACATCTAATAAGGTTTCATTAAGGAATATCTATGATTCTACACACGAACAAAATTTGAAGAAAAATGTAAAGAATGCATCCAATCTTTCATCTAGGAAGCGAAGCTAGAGAAAATGACACGCCCATGTTCCAGTCTAACTGGTTAAGGTTTTAAAATCAAAAGGGTATTTTTTGTAGACCATTGGTAAATGGCCCAATTTGGCCACTCCATTATTAGAATTTTTAAGAAGCTCTATCTAAACTTCATCGAAGAAGCAACTAAATATCAATTTAATCGAAAATTTTCTCCGGAACATGAAAGAGTTAAACGTTATCTGTGTCTTGAAAGACAGAGAGATAAAGAAAACCATCACAAACATATATCTTACCGGTGATAAAATAGATAACTTGGATGGAGTACGATTTACGGTCTAAAACCAAATGCTGAAAAGGAAGTGAAGGATAAGTTCTCCCATGTATATGTGAAGGATTCTAACCAAATAAAGGAGAGATATAGATTACATTCATCTCCTAAAAATGTTCCTCTCACTCCTGAGCGAAAGCTAACCTAACCACAATATCACATTAAATCATTAAACAACCCAAAAATTTAAATTGATGAGTTATGGTAAATTTATTTCCTTTTTATAGATATTTTAATCCCTTCATATTATATTAAATAGAGAGCAAATGACATTACATAGGTTCGAATGTAGAACTTTTTGCTCCGATGCCATTAAACCACCGATCTAATTTTTTTATTTTATAGGTACTTTAACATATCATACCTTGAAAGAGGTGTGGGAGTAATTTAGACCTAGACCATGCAAAGATAAGCCCAAAAACCCGGGTATATACCGAAGAAATTTAGGGAGATGACAAAAAAATGTGGAAAAATCAAGCATAATTTATAAGAACCGGAGTTCAAAAATGAAATGGTTATAGCGCCTAAGCAACTCATCAACACCATTAAGAAGTAAAGCTGGGGAAAAGTTCAATACGTTAGAGTTACCGCAAGATTGGAAGAGCAGTGCTTCCATTACCGCAACCCACCTCCAAGAGTTTGGAACACTTCTTACAGGAAACCAATTCAGGGAATTCCTTCAACAAATATCGCCTTTCCTGAATCCAAACAAACGTACAGAACAAAAATCACAACCGAGCTGAGAAAAACGAAAAAGTTAGGTTAATACAAAATGTTCCAATGCTAAAGGGGAATGAAAACCTTGAAGAACTTGCCAGAGGAGTGGCGAAGGTGAAAGCGCTTCCAGGCGTCTGAATCGGCTTCGGCGGAAACAGAAGGAGAGCGATCGGAGGGCTCAAAGGGAAGCAAATGGTGTCGCAAAAACGGGTCATTCTCGACCCGGGTTCGAAGATCCTCCCAATCGAAGTCTTTGGAAAAATATTGAGCGGCTTCCCCCATTCACCCCCTTAGCTTCTTCTCCCTCCAATAATAATGGAGACTTAGGGAGCGAGCTTCGAAATTCAACTTTCAAATCAAGCAATTCTCCAGTCTCCACCAGAAAATCGAGCTGCTTCTAATACTTGAATTGCGCTCCAATTTTTGGATACTAAATTGAAGGAATTGATCGAAAATAATATTAAAGTGAGAAATTTTGTTAGAAATTTACGAATTTTAGAGATTTAATCATGTAAAAAACTTAGGCTCGCGAGGATTCAAGACTGTCGAACGGTATTATTCTATTATTTTATTAAAATTCATATCTCTTATATCTTTTACTTTTTCCAAAACTCACTTGTAGAAAATAAATCTAAGTAAGCTTGAAATCACAAAAATACGAAAATATTTTTCTATTTATTTTTTAGTACAATAAATCGAGGGTATGGAGATTTTAACTCCTTGTTATTACCGCTAAACTATGTTGGTTATCTTATCTTTTGTATTAATCAAGTTTAAATTGTGTAAAGGAATTTTTTTTTCTTTATTATTTTTTGTTAAAATTAGTGTAGCCTCAATTTGAACCAAATGTGAAAAATGCATCCATTATTTTAGTTCATTATTCAATTTAATAAAATTAAAAATTTGATATACAACTTATACTAAATGTTGAATTAATTTAATGATATTAAAAGTTTAATATAAAACTTCTTTTTAGAAAAACAACTAGAAAATTAAGATAAAACATCAAGACGTAATGAAGCTAAGGGCGGGTCGAACTTTCTAGGGTCATTCTTCAAGTCAAATTCAATCTTCTTGAGAGATCATTGCCTGCCTTCTTTGCCAACAAATGTGCAGCTTGTTGCCTTGATATTGACAAATTTGTATTGATGCTGAAAATTCCAGAAGTAATATAAAACTTGATACAACTTGCTAGGTTAAAGATTAAATGTTGAATTTTTACTATCCCTTTGGTTTCGATATGTATTTCTTATTTTGGTGGGAAGACAACATTATAAAGATTAGTAAACAATTAAGGTTGCCGATATTATCATAGTTTAACGGTTAAGACACCTTACTCTTTCCTTTGAGATCGGAGGTTCAACCCTCATTTATACATCTTTTGTACTAGAAAAAGACGATTCAACCTTAACCAGCTTTTGATTTATACATTCAAAACATTTAAATTTAAACCTAATTCAATGATCATATTCACTAAATACTAGGAAAGTTGTCTCAAAACCTAATTAACTTGGTTGGGTACTGCATGATTATTGAATTCTAACTTCAACATGTGAACTATGACCCATGAATAGTAGAATTAAAGAAACAAATTATTATTATGAATTGGATGAAACACCAAAGCCAAAAGAGCCCTCTGTCTCATACACTTTTGCCTTTATCAAAAAGGGATTTGCACCAAAATCCCTTTGGACCTGAATTTAAATGCAAAAAATAGATACACCTTGGAGAAATATGTGGGATTTGCTCCCACAAAAGGGTTCTTCACCATTTTCAAAGTACCCTTTTTTTTGGTTAATTTCAAAAGGTTTACTAGAAAAAGTTGAACAAGTCAATGAGTTTTGCAAAAAGGCCACACCCAAAAGACAACTTTTCAATTTTCTATCAAACCCATCTTAAAAGATTTAATTTTTTTTAGCATTTTTTTAGATCATTTGAATGATAATCATTTAAAGGGTTGAAAACCAAATATGATGTGATAAGAAAAGCAAAAGAGGTGAGTTTGAGACATACTTATACTAATGGTTTGTGGTTTCATTTAAGGGAGAAGGTGTAGTGTTGGATCCCTTTATTGGATATTATTGTCATCCTCCAATCAAACTTGGAAGATTCCCATCAAGTCATTACCCATCCTATCTAAAACCTTTTTAAAAATTAAAAGTTTTTTTTTCCTCTCAGAGTTGAACCCATGCAGCTTAAGAATTAACCCACGATATTTTTGTCTTTTTGTTCGAGAATATGTCTTAGAAAATTGAACTACCCGCAGGTTGACAACATGTTCGTGTCTTAATTTGTTCAGAAGACAATAATTCAATAATACATCAAATTTTTTATTAACAAGTTTTAACAGTTTTTTTTTACCAGATGACATAATTGAGAAGCTTTAATATATCAAGGATAAAATTAAGAATTTTAAAAGGTTAAGAACCAGATTCAAACCTACCTAAAAGATTAGGGACCATTAAGACATACCACATCATAAGGTAAATAGAAGTTACTACTAACCCAACCCAACCCGATCCCGGATGTTGTTTTACATCAAGAAATCATAATCTTTGTGAGTTCATCAAATAACATTGTTCATCACAAGAAGATTAGTGCATAGAAATCTAAATCACCAAAGAGGTGTTTGTTTATATGATCAAATTGGAAATTGCAAACTGTAACTACAACAACCTTTGTTCCATCTAAAGCAAAAAACAGGAGAGAATTAGAATTAGACAGCAACAACATGCAAATACACCATGAAAGGTGGAAGGATGAAAACTTGGAAAGGGGAAAATAAAATGCAAAGAGAGCATAAAAAAGATTTAAAAAAGAAAAAATAAAGAAAAAAAGAAAGAAAAGAACTTCTAAAGAGTTTGTTATCACCTTTACAGTATGGTGCATACTACAACCAGAATTAGCTCTAAGACAGAGTGAAAGAGAAGATTGCTGGCATGGCAACTGTTGATATTGTACATTTTATCTACGACAAACTTTGCAGTCCCGTCCTGTCCCGTCCTGTCCCATCCCGTCCCTTTTGTTAACTCTTAATCGGGAATCTGATCGTAATCTCCGTTTTCGGGAGAATGATGGCTTGTTCTTCCTGCAAAAAAGCTCACAATCTCATAATATCACAAGTTCGCAAAAGGGAAAAAGATGAAGAGATTGTGTGCGTCTTTTTGGTAATCAAATTATACCTGTCAAATCGTAAGCACTGTTTGTGGCATCCAGACCCATCCTCCAGTCTGTGGGCCGCTGAGATGTCAGATTCACGCCCCGGGGCTGAAGCAAGAAATGACCCTCCCCAATGCCTTGGTGTTCATCATTTCCCCTGACTTGATTACCTCCTGAGTCGATGGTCGAGCCATAGCGTAGACCCGACATCGACGTCCCACCAACAGGTGAGGGCAACTTGCCAGCAGATGCGTCACCTTTTGCACCACCACCAACGTCCTTCTTTGGGTCGATCACAAAAGTACCAACAATAACCTGACATGGACGGGACCGTACCGCACTAAGCAAAAAAGTAATATATCTAAAACTCTTTAAGACTACTAACTAAATAGAGTTACATGAATGCAATAAAACATTCAAGCATCAGACTAAAATCTCATCCTACGTCTGTCCAGTGCCTAGAACTAAATTTATTCAGGAAAATACAAACAATACAATCAACAAAATTAATCGACTATCATACCTGCACGGGTCCAGCAGCCTTCAATGGTCCACCGACTCCCCCTCCTATGATATGACCATCAGAACTAGACAAACATACACTAAGACCACCAGTCTTTCCTCCGATGTCAGTACGTACATAAGATCCGCATAATGAAACAATCTCAAAACGACCCTAATAGTATCATTCCGTGCAAGTAATTATTATAATGCATAAGTCATAATAGATAAATTTCCGGAGGAAAAAAAACAGAGATCATCATCAAAACAAACAGCCAGATTATCTCTTATCCATTTTACACAAAATTATATCAATAATGTGAATGAAATTCATCTGCGATTGCATATTTATGTTATTCTGCTACAAAGTGTCGTTTTCCTTTTCTTTTCTTTTGTGCACCAAAGAGAGAAAATACAACATCATATGGAGAAAACCCAAGTACCTCATACGTAATATTGCCTCCGGATGTGGCTGGCTGACGGAGAGATGCATTGGAGATCGAACCAGAAGCAGAAAGGATACAGATTTCCCGCTTGCATTGCTGCATAAACAGCATAATTTTCTGGCCAACATCCTATTCAACATGACCGTAGTTTGGGTTAAGAGGGTAAAGCAGACAAGGGATAATCATATCTCAACAATCATATAATATAGAGTATCCATATGCCAATATTAAATTAAATTGACTGGTAAACTTGTAAGAAGACAACCAAATATGTGCTTTTTTTAACACAACAGTCAGCTACAAAAGACGAGGGAAGAAGAATTAAGAATTTCCTCCATATCTATCAGTTAAAAAAAGAGCTTTGCTGTAGCAACAAATTAGTAACTTGGAATTTTCTTTTACTGTTCCTTGAAAATGTATAATGCTATTAGCAAATCAGAAAGATGAACACTGGATGACTTTTGAAAAGGGGAGAAAAAAAAATTATTGATGAGAAATCCAAAGTAACGTCCTTTCCCTTTACGTCACAAAACAAGGATAATTTAGCTATTAGATAAGTAAAGATAATTTCATTGACAGAATGAAAACTCTTCAATTGAGCATCAACCAAAGATCTAGCAGATTAGTACTCTCGACAATTCTTTAGGGAGGTGTGGCTTGAACAAATAAGACTCTTTTAGTGATATGAAATGGGTATCATAATCTTTCACTCTTAGTTGGAGCCTGCTCTCAAAGGGCCTTCTGTAAATATTTCTGTTCTCTGATTTGACCCATTGGAGAGCTTTTTATTTCCATAACAATCCCCTATGATTTGGGTGGGTTCTTATCCCCTTTCTTACTATTCCTTCATTAAAAAGAGGAGGAAAAAAAAAACCAAAAACTTCATGAAGAACACTCCAATGAGAAATAATCCATCTAATGACAGCCCATATCAACTCCAAGGAAACCCGCATATTACTCTTGCATCGGCTTCAAAAGGCTGCCTGCATGACATATTGAGAATGAATTCTTGAGGTATAGAGACACACCATTTCACCAAATGAACAAGCGATTTGCATCTCCGCTAAACTTTGCACTAGCATCGCTACCCTAAAGAGAGAGAGTACAAGAAGGATTCCTCTTCTGGAATATACCCATTATTGATGCCTCCAAGAAAAAGAGTCACATAACATCTAAAACTTCTTCAGGCCTTCAGATTTCTAAATTTTTTTTAAAGTACAACATGTGGGATGGGAGATTGAACACAATCTCTTTGTTGGAGATATATATCAATTACCGCTGAGCTATGCTCGTTTTGGCACCTTCAGATTTCTAGATTTCTAATCACAACTTCGAGAGATGATAAAATCATTAGCAGCCAGGTTATTAAACAAAGAATTAACAGAAAAAATGCCTCCAATCAATTAAGTAACCAGGTCCTAGAATCACTTAAGTTGAGGACCTTGATTCAGATGGCCATCTACTCTTATATCTCTCTTGATTCAGATGGCCAGCCCACAACAGCTCCACTTTGCTCAAACCCCAAATTGGCAATCCTGAACACTCCTCTTCTTGTTATAGGACAGAACAAAAATTCTTGGAAAAGGAACACAGAGAAGGGAGAAAATGAGAGATCATTTCTAAAGGAGTTTCTCAACCTGAATGCAAATTATCTATATTGTAGCATAACTATTTCAACAACTGTGACCGAGTTTCAAGCTTCACCAGAAGACAAGACAATAGGAAAAAGGAAGACTTGAGCCATCAATTTATCAGTTAGACTACATGGGCATAACTCGGAAAGATAAAGCTAAATTGATACAAATCCAAGTCCACAGAGAAACGAAAGAATGAGTTGTAATGGTTTTCTTTTTTGGGTGATGAAAAACCATACTTTGCTCGAGCAAATGAAAGGATAAAATAATAAGAGGAAGAGGAAGAAGGGAAAAAAGAAAATAAAAGAAGAAGCCCAGATAAGAAAGATCCAGTACAAAAAACCAAACTAATGAGTCTTGAAGTTCTCCCATACTTCTAATTCTGAAGAGTTGTAAAGTTTAGTATAAAATAAGTAGCTATAACTATAAGAATAAGGAGATCGCATCAACTCACAGAGAAAAATTTACACAATAACACCGTAGCAGATAACCAACGAAACATATACAAAGTCCTTCCTTTGACAGCAAGACTGTGAAGGAACCAACAATGTAATGATCATCAATTATTGTTTGATTTTTGCCCTTAATTCCAATTCATATTTTTCAAGTTTTCCTGTTTGCATGCAGCATATTACTCTATCAGAAATGAAACACGACCATAGTGGATATTGCAAATAAGCTTGCCACTCTCTTATTCAAAAATGTGAAGCACTTAATTTAATTCTTCCAAAAGCCATGTGATAAGCATACCTTACGCATATTCAAGAATGTAAATCTAAAACTACCTTTGTGTGTGTGCACAAGTACACGAACATGTGCTCTGATAATGTGAGAGGGGTACTAAGAAACCATTCTCATATGCAAGACGTCCTCAATTTTTTCCATCACCATCCACTATTTATAAGGATTCTCAATTGTATAGGTTCTCAGTTGTGTGTTTTCTTGTTTAAATTACATTTCTCCTGCATTAGCATTACAAGACCTTTTAATTGAGACCTGTTAAAAAAATAAATTAAAAGAGAGGAGACGATTTTTTAATAATGTACCTGAATAATTATTTTTCAACTCCTCCAATATTCCAAATTACCATGTCTATTAAGAAACCAAATAGATATTCTTGTTTTACATATCTCCCTCACAAGAAGTTGAACCTGCACCAAGAGTTTTGTTTTATTTTTCTTCTTTCTGCACTCTAAAATGCCCCAACCATTTCATGTTCAATAGGTTCAGAATTATGAACACTTCCATTGCATAATTTAGATCAGAAAATTCATGGGACCAAGTAGGTGGCCTGAAGATTCTTAATACCGAAGTCTCTAAAGTGAATTACATGGATTTAAGTCCTAGTACCTATTTTTCATGGAGTAAAATTATATTTTTTTGAGTTTTGTATAGGTACGTCGTGGATGGCTACTTTTTCTCCTTTTATTTTACTCTTCCATGTCTACTTTCATCTCTTCCAGGAAAACTAGAAAACTTTGTTTGCTTTCATTTAAAACCAAAGCGGAAAAAAGGGAAAATGTATTAATAATTTAAAAAATGAAGTACAATAGAAGGGAAGATTTACTGCTTTTAAATAGGCTTATTTTCCACAAGAGAAAAAAAAAGTATTATATATATAATCATAAAACTACTTCAAAAGACTTGCGAACAGAATACCAAGTCTTGCATTGTGCCCACCCCCCAAAAGAAAGCAAAACAAAGAAAAGGAAAGAGTGAAAGAAAAAACAGAAAACCATCTGCAGAATCTGTACAACTGGATATCATGCTCCATCAGAGAATGAAAACTCAACCAATTAGTTGAAAAGGCAGACATGTCCTTCAAATTTAGAAGTATTATACATTCAAGCCTTCAAATAACATAAAAAACATCCCATGCAGAAACAATAATATATCAGACCAAAACTATATTAAAGGGCAATATACTCGGAATTAAACTAAGAAGCTATCAACTGCAAACGCACATTTCAAAAACTCTACACCCAGATGCAAAATAGAATCCATCAGAAAATAGTATTCAAGATCATAAAAATTCTCTTGAGATCTTAAATGGTCTTGGTGTCCTATTGCAGTAGCATCATACTAAATATATATGCAAGGACAGCATAAGTGATGTCCCATATTCTTCCGTAAAACTAAGGAGCAGTTGTGTTAATTGTATACCACCCACAATTTTTAGCTATATCATTGTATAGGTACATGCAAATGCAAATGCCTGCACATAACATGCACTTCAATTACATCAATATAAATGGAATCAAGTCTCTCGAAACTATGGAGAATGCATTACCTCACCAGCTGCCACATTAATAACATGTGGTGCAAAACTTTGGCCTGCATTACCTACATCTCCAGTTAGAAGAATAAATTCCAAGTAAGTGTTCGAGCACATATCCATGAGTGAAATAAAAATAACAAGTAAACGAAATTAGAAAGAAAACATATTACTGATAAATCCCCAAATAAGCAGACTGCAAGACTGGAAACATGTTATTTCAGAACATGGAACCATTACAAGCATTCGTAAAATATTGGAAAATCATGGCAGAGCTTCTGTTTGCATCTCTTGTTCAAAATATTTTTCCAACTATTCCTCCTAAAATATTAACTCCGATTGATCTTTCCAATTTGAAACAATTACAAAAAAAATTTCAAGAAATCCAACGAGAACAAATAAATTAATGAACTTTGGTCTATTCTCAAAATAAATGAAAATTGTTTCTTGTGGGAATCATGGTGCAACATAACTGGTGATCAAGAAAGTTCATTATCTACAAAACGAATAAATAAACCCAAGTAAAATATCAGCCATTAACTCTATCTTTATCCTAGAATTACTAAATTCAGCCACAATTTTGATTGAGGAAACTCTAAGGGCTAAGCTATGTCGAGCTCAATTACTGAAAATTCAGGAAACTCCCTAAACACTACAAGGGAGTTGACATGGCTTTTTCTTGAAAAGAAACGTAAGTAGGGTTTAAACTTTAAAGCAAAAGCTTCCAAAAATGGAGACCAGAACGAAATCTCAATTCTCAACCAAGACTAAGAGGAAATAGGGTGAATTCCAAGACCACAGGAAAATTTCACAAAATTCACAAAATTATAAACAAGGGCAAAAGAAAAAACAAGAATTAGAAGGAAATTAGTGGGGGAAAGAGAAAAAGAAACAAAACCCACCAAGTGCTGCCAACTGGGATTTCTTGGAAGGGGCAGAGAAGGAAGAAGAAGAAGCGGAGAGAGCATTAAGGGAAGAGGCGTGGTGGTCCCTCTTGGCCTTGGAGGAGGAAGAGTGAGACGACGCCGTAGCAGCTTTCTTCGCAGCTAAAGCTTCCTCGGGAGTGCCGTACTTCCTGGGGCGGCCCCTCTTCCGGCGAGCGGGCTCGAGGGGCGAGGAGGAGACCGCGGCGGAGGGCACGGAGTGAGGGTAGACGCCGTGAGAGCCGCCGTCTGCGGCGGCGGCGGTGGAGGAGAGGTGGTGGGTGGGGGGTAAAAGTCCATTGGTCGGCGATGTGGTGGTGGTGGTGGGACTTTGATGGTGGTGCTGATGGTGGTGGAAGTAGGAGCTGAGCTGGTTTTCATTGGGTTCCATTTTTGAGATGAGAGAGAGAAACAAAGAAAGAGAGAGAAACAGAGCGTGTGTTTTGGAAAAATAAAAATAAAAATTAATAAATAAATCCTTTTTTTTCTTTTTTTGAAAAGGATTTGCCCTTTTCTTTCTTTCCTTTTTTTTTCTTTTTTTCTTTTGTGTGTGTATCTGTACACTACCGATTTATATTTATCCATAATATCTCATAAATAAACAATTCTTTTTATTTATTTATTTATTAAGTATTATGAGATTTGACTCTCGTTTTTTCCCTTTGACTTAACTCCATCTTCTTTAGGGTTTCTTCTCACCTTTTTTGGCTTCCTTTTCTTTTCTTTTAAATTACCATTAATTCATTGCCTCTCTTTGTAAGAGTAAAATTTTACCTTGGAACTTTATATATATGTGTGTAACTTTTCGGGTTCAAAGATTTTGGAGAAGTCAAATTAGAGGGAAAAAATTGAAATAATGTATATATTTTTTTTGAATTTATGACAAATGTTAAATTTAGATTTATATTGAATAAATAAATGTGATTCATTTTTGATATTTTTTAATTTGATTATCCGTTTAAAAATATTTTATTCCTCTTTTAAAATAAGCTTGTATTTAGTCTACTTCACAATTAGTGTCTTTTAATTAGAAATCAATTTATGCATTTCAACAAGTATTATAAATATAATACATGAGAAAATACATGGTAATAACGAAAACTTCGATACCCAAATGAATTCATTCCCCTTTTTTATTGCTGCAACACACCAACCGAAGTAGAAAGCGAAGCTCCAAAAGGAGGAAATTTATAATTTTGTACTTGAAGTATATATCATTTTCAATCTTTTTCCATATCTTTTAAATGTTTTAATCCTATCTTTTATATATTAAGTTCTTCATTAAGCTTTTAAGAATGAAGGCTATGGAAATTTAATAAAATTTAATTCTTTAATAAGATAGTCCATTTATGAAATAAGTATCTCTCTAATTGTTACAAAAAGAGTTTCGTATCTACCAAACCTTGACAAAAGTCTTAAATTTACAAATTTTTGTTGCAAATAGTGTGTTGATTCTTTCTATTTGTGATGGAGATGCAACGATCCCAGTTCAATCGTAAGTGACAAGCTAGAGTAGTACCATCAATAAACCTAAATACAATAATATGCCAAATAAGTACCTTTATAATAATTGTTGTATCAATTGAAAATGACGACCGTTAGCCTATTGTCACTTGTCACTAAATAATGATGAACGTAGCTTGCTTAGAGCACCACATCATAGAGTCATGCTCGTAACTCAAGCTCATTTATTCTCTCGTGCTCGAGTGTCACATTAAGTACGAGTAATTCAAACTTACCTTTCAAGTTGTGTCGTAGTAGGTCTTTTAAGAGTTGTGTTGCTTGTGTAGTTTGATTGTTGACTGAGTTGAGTTGTGTTGCTGAGGTGACTTAGTTATTTAGGCAAGTTGTCCAAAACTTGGCTTCATTAATGAAATTTGACCATAAAATAAGGCCAGCAAACATGCCATATAATAAAATGATAATAGACCATCTATGTAAAGTTGTAAACCAATCACCAATACTCTAATAAATATGAAGTTTTGCTTATTAAAACGAGTCTAAGTTTTTTATATGTATCAAATCTTCGGTTAAAATGTATATCTAAACAAGATGATTAAAACCTCTAATATAAAGAAAAAGATATTTGAATTTATTTTCAACTATTAATTGCTTTAACTTAAAGTTGCCTCAATAATTCATCTTTGAAGTTTAGGATTTGGTTGAACTTATGTTAGTAGGTGGGTCCAACTCAAGCCCAACTGAATTCACTTGCCAACTTTTAAATTTCTAAACTTTATACCTATAACTATAATGGGCATTGAAACTTTGGAGAGCATAGGATTGTGAGTAGCCCCAATGTCTAATTTGGAGGGGTGTGCCAAAAGATTCATCTTTTCAAAACCTACATAAAATTTAAGGTTAGGTTGAGTAGGTTAAAACTATTCCCTAAAGTGAAATAACTCAAAACCCAAATTTCCAGGGTTAGATGCAAAATCTAGCAACATGTAAAGGCATGAGTTGCAAATTTGGAATGACTTTTCAAAGCACTCCTAGAAGAAACACCACCTCAAAAGCACTTTTAAGTGTTTTTAGAATTTTCTAAATCATTTTTAATCATATAACTAAATGCCAAAAATTTTCTAAAAAGTATGGCTAAGAGTACTTTTCATCATTCCAAAAGTCATATCAAACTCACTTGAAAGCCGTTCACCTTGGTGCATCAATTAGAAAAAAAAAATGAAACAAAAGAGAAAGTTTCAAGGGGAAAATATCTCTTTTACCAGTTCTTTGACATCAATATTTGGTCTTGAAGACAAGTGATTTGAGCTCCTAGAGTTTCTTCTTCTTCCCAAGTAGTAATAATGACAATCGAATCCCTCAATAGCTATAATCTTAAATGTTTATCTTAATATTAAACGGTACAACTGTACAACCTAAGCTACTGTCTAAGCCTAGCAGAATTACCCAGTTAACTCCCTAGATTGTGTTTCAGCCAAGAGTTCTAAAATTACCCTCAGAACTCCATGCATTTGCCAGTAACAGCATTCACAATTAATAATACTTGTTCATCAGATTCTTATTGCATATCTCAACATTTCCTGCCAACCAAATATTTCCAATTTCAGCACTTGGAAAGTAAAAGCTTTGATTTTCCTGCTACATGAATCATGCTAGAGATTTAAGGTAAGTTAGATAAGACACCCCACTTTGCAGCCGGGTGGGTCTCAACTCGTAGTCGTGGGGATAAAGGCACTTACAGAAATCTTTTGAAAACAATCTTGTTGGTTTCCAAGTTTGTGAAGTTTTTTCTTATTCGTGATGGGTTGGTCAGATACTTTGTTTTTGGGAAGATCCTCGCTTGGTTTTCTCCCATCTTTATCACCCTTCTTCTATGGAAGTGCACTTTCGTAGCTTGTGTCTTTTCTTTATCTGGGAGTTCCACTTCATACAACCTTAGTTTTAGGCGTCCTTGTTCCAAAGGAAACCTTTTGAAGTGTTGTCTTTGCTTTCTCTATTGCATGGGTTCCATTTTTTGCCCTGGGTCTAGAAATCTTCATATTTAGACCCCCATTCTCTTGGACCCCTTGTAGATTATAAATTATTTTTGTCTCTATTGTGTGACTTTGGCCCTCATGGCCTCTCTCTTCTCTTCTTTGCCCTTGCTTTGGAAGGTTAAAGACTTCGAAAAAAATCAAATGTTATGTTTGCTGGGTAGTCTATGGGAGGATTAACATTGTCGACTTTATCCGAAGGTTTTCCTCCATGTTACCGAAGCCTTAGCGATGCATCTTGTAAAACTTTGGGTATGAAGATTTGGATCACGAGATGTAGAGATGTCAATTTGAAGTTTCAACATGGGATAATTAGAGATTTTTAGTGTACTTTCAGCTCATAATAGGTCCTGATGTTCGAATGTTGGAGGTAGTTTCGTCCATCGTTTTGGTATAAAGAAGTTTGACAATTGACATGTAATTTTTCGAGCAATTTTATCCGAATCTGACTTGAAAGGAATAAGATAATGTTTAGATGAGTTGAGAGTTCTCGAGGTGTAACCAAGGAGTTCTGTGAAACAACAAAAAAAAAATGTTACAAATTTTTTCCATCCAGATAAAGCATAAAACAAAAGAGCTACCAAAGAAGACAACTCCTCGAATGTCAAATAAATACTTAACCTCAAGCCCTTCCAAAAAAGCCTCCAAACTATGGTGGAAAAGGAGTACAGACACAAAAAAATTTATTCAACTTCTCATTTTTGCTCCCACAAAGAACACGCCAGTTGTTTCTGGTCCTTTTAAGAGGCTACCTTGTGTTTTGGGCTTTTTTCTTTTTGCATAACCCCTCCTATTTTTATCTTGATGAAAATTTGGGGTGGAGATAGTTCGGCTATTTCCATGCAACGTTTTCAGTTTCATTTTCGAGTGGACTTTAACAACATCACAACAAGATCGACAGAACTCAAGTGAGTTTTCAAGAACAAACAATGTCAAGAATCACGGGTAAAAAGATAGATACAAACCTCATACAATTCAACATTTCAGCAAATATCTTCCTTCCTCTTCAAACATGCATAAGCAAAACTGCAAAAGGTCTTCACATACCTTTAAGGAATAAGATACCACATTTTTTCTTGGCTGTTATACAGAAAATTCATCTACCTCCTATGTGCAACTGCATGAGTCGTTCATAGTTTATCGTTATCATCCTCACCATCAGTGGTATCCCTGGTAGATGATACAGCGACATTATGCGAGCTTTTAAGTTCTTCCAACTGCAACAGAAATACAAACCTATGAATTTAATTTCAAGAGGCTATAAAACAGGAAAATAACAAAACAGTTTAAAATTTTAAAAATCAGACCAGTTAATCTCAGGATATGTAATCAATAACTATTAATTAGAAAAATTCAATTGTAAGGTAGCAATATCGATATACAGACTCACAATCAAAGTTCCAAATTGCACATAGCCAATTTTGAGCTGAGAGCTTGACATTCTAGTTCTACAATCCTAAGGAGAATTTACTTCACGGGAATGTGGGAATGAGAATCATTCTCTCTTCCCATTTACACTATTTACTATGTTAGTTAAAGAATGTGATAGGACTTCCGACTTCTCAAAATACAGAAAACTAACAGAGGTAACACTTCAAGCTTGCAACTATTACATTAGCTTCCCTTCTAGATCCCTGATTTCCTCATCCTCTTTCTACCATAAGCATAAGTAAAACAAACTGGTGGTTAATCAACCGTATTATAATGACTCCCTACTCATTTCTGGATAGGATATGCTGATGTTTCCGTTCTCCAATTTTGGTAGATTAAAACCACCATTTTTCTTCACCTTTTTTTTCTCTTGTTTCCCTACTTTCTTCGCGTGTCCTACACCATTTAAACTCCAAGACTTGATCAACTAATCATACTAGTTAGTGTGGCAGACGATATAAAAATATATATAAGACCAGTGTTTTAAACGCACTTCTGTGTCTTGCCATTTTTGCTTTATTTTATTCTTTCAAATTTTTTATGGGGACATTAAAAATTATCCCCCCCAAAACCCTCATTTCTCTAAACAATCTCCTACAAAAACTCTAATTTCTTAAAACTTTCATTATCTTATTATTTATAATATTATATTTTTACGCTTCACGCTTAAGCTCCCAAGGACTTGTTTTAGTGCATCTTGCACTTTAAATGATATTCCTTAACAATTCTCTTCACTTGAGGGCTCAAAATTAATACAATATCCAACAAGTGACTGTCTTTATTAATTATAAAATAATAATAATAAAGAATAACATTATAGGAAACTGAAGTTAGAACCTCTTGCTCTAATACCATATTAAATCACCACTCAACTAAAAAGCATAAGCTGATAGATTATAATATACTAATTTATTTATATGTATTCTTAACAACAAGCAACAGTAGCGAGCCAGGTTACTTCAACACTACCTCTTTACAGGTTTCCTTGTGCGTAGATAAAAGCTCATCATACTTGACTCGTAAATCTGCGACCTCAGATTGTAACTTCTCATATTCAGCTACAGAGGGACCCCCTAGTCTTTGTTGAATAAATCTGTCAGAGAAAAGAAAAAATAAAAGTCCAATAATTACGTCCAATTGGAATGTACATTAATAAAAACTTTCGGAAATCTGACTACTTCATAATCTTCAATGAAATTTTCCTATAAATGTCAATTATATCGTCGAACTTTTGAAGATAAGTACTTTGAAGTTTGAACTTTCAATTATATCGTCGTACTTTTGAAGATAAGTAATTTATTGTTTGACTCTCTATAATACCACAATACATGCTCCTGTGGTTTGCTTATCATGATTAAGGAGAAAAGATTGACTTTTCCTCACAATTGTAAAATAAATGACTAATAAGAAAAAAATTCTGAAAAACGAATTTAGTCCAACTTTGTGTTCAAACAAACCAGAATTTTATGAATGAGTGAATAATGAATTTTAAAAAAAAAAAAATCGAAGCTTAGGAAACAAAACGAAGAAAAAAAAATAATAGGTTACTTAAGAGGTCAAAATAAGATCTAAACCCACTTGAAAAACTTGGTCTTGACAGCTTGTAACAGAGATCTACAACTGATTGGACGAAATTATTAGTCGATTCAGAGATTTTTATATGCCACTAATTACGAAAATAAAACATCTAACAGAGACATTATGCTCCATGAATTATCAGTCAGCTACAAAACTAGATAGTTAGAACAACGGTTAATCTCAACTATTGATATTCCACTAACAATCACAGATTCACAGGGGCAAGCAAGACAAACGGATATGATCCAAGAACTCAAAGCAAGAACTTACTCGAGGGCAGAGGAAGGCTTGTCATTTTGCTCATATAATGCAACCAGAACTTCAAAGTTCAACCCACCAAAAGAAATGGAAAATGGAAAATTTATCAAAAAATATAAACAAAGAAAGAATTGCAGGAAGGAAAAAAGAAAGACGGAGAAGAAGCAGAGAAGTGGCGAATAAAACCAACCTTTGGTGAAAGCATCAACAACGCCATTCGACTCCAAATACTTCCTAAATGCTTCCTTCTTCGCTTCCTTTTCCTAAATCGAAGAAATGGGATCCCAATTATGACAGAGATAGAGCGATACAAACGAATTTGGATGGACAATTTCCATGGAAAGAAGCAAAAGGAAGGTAGGGGAGAAACTAAAATGGGGAAATAGATCTGACCTCTTTGTGTCCCATGGGGGAGAAACGGTGGTTCCTCCTCCACAGTAGTTTGCTGGTTTGGTGTTCGATTCTTCGATGGAATCCGTCCCCATTTCCGCAAGAATAATGGTTTTGGGGCCGGCGGATGTCTGAATTCTGACCCGCACAGAGACTTCAGCCTTCGATTGCCGTGGCCCATGATGCTGAATTTCACCGCAGCCCAACATTACAGGATTTACAATATATATATATGCAGGGAATTTTGAAATGCCTAAAATTTAGGTCTTTTTTGGCAGATGAACAGGGCAAATTTTCCAGTCCAGTGGAATTGGAAATTTTTCTAGTGCTCCTCTAAGATTTTTTTCTTCACAAATAATTTATAATTGATGTTCCACGTGAAGGACAAAAATTTCAGTCTGGAATATGGATACTACTTTTTGTTATCAGCCACATTAGCATTATTTAGGAATGTATTTAATGGTGAGAGACTTTTTTACAATTCTGTAAGTTTTAGAGCTTAATTTTTAGGATTAGAAGTTTGTAGATGCAATTACGAAAACTACTGTAGTTTATGGTGATTTATGTAATTTGTAAATTGAAAGTTTATAAATATAATTGAAATGTATTAAAGTAAAATGTTAATAGACATAAGTATCAAAATGTTTGGACTAAAATTATAAGTTAATTTACTAAATTTATTAAAGTGATTATTAGATCATCATAAACTAACAATTTGTTTTTATGGAATTAAAAATATAGTATTATACTTCTTTGATAAATTTTAAAATGTACGCAATAAAAACAATAAGGAAATTTTGTTCTCCAAAAAAAAAAATTGAAGAAATTTTATAATTTAGTATGAGGAGATTTTCATTTTCTATACGGCATTTAGAAAAGGTAACCACTTTATGTATTAATTTGTCAAGATTTAAATATATGCCTGAATTTGTTAGAGCTTAATTTTGAATGATTCTTTGAAGATTTTAATTTTCTTTTAATTAGTAACTAAATGTAGAGAAAGTTCAATTCTAAAACTCGAAAGAGATGTCTTTTATTAGTACAACAACAACCTACAAAAGATATCTTAATCAGTTAACTAAGTTTGCAATGGAAAAAATTGTGATAAAATTCAATTTTAAAATTCAAAGAAATAAAATTGAAGATCGAGAGTAAAATTGATTGACCTTGCAAGTCCAAATAAAAAAATGTACTCTTTAAACAAATATTTTTATATAGTAATAGATTTTTTATACCATTTATCATATTTATTTATTTATTACAAAAATATTAATAGATTATGGATAGATGTTTATTTAATATCTGCCGCTTAAAAAGCGACTTATCTAGTCTCTAAAATTTGTAAATCGGTTCTAAATGATCCTTAATATAGTTTAATTGAACAATTTTAAAAGGACATGAAGTCAAACAATAAAATTAGTCCATTTTATAAGATTAGTCAACAATAAAGAAGTTCTAAAAACTCATTCTAAACTACCAAGTATTCATTTAAAAACTTCAATACTTCAAATTTTATGGACAAAAAGTATATTTTACCCTAATTTTAAAAGTCATTGGTTCAAATCGCCGCCCTACATTGTTGAACTAAAAACAATAATAATAAAATTCAGAAATCTGACCATAATTATGAGATATAAATGATGTAAATCAAGCTCTAATGGTTTTACATTAAAGGAAAAAAAAGAAGAAGCTGGTATTTATCCTTATTGTCTGCATTAGATATAATTATAACTTCATAAACCAAGGAATTAATCATAAACAAGAACGAATACTAAAAACAACTGTAAAGGCATCCCCTCTTGAAACTTGAAAGAGATACACTGCCCATTTGTAGACTTACAGTTGAGTTTAAAACACCTGAAGAAACAGCTACTCAATAGGAAGTCACTCTCACATAACACTGCTTTCTATGTACAAAGCTCCTCGCCATCGAATCGATCGACATTCATGTCGGTCTCAGTCCTCTTAATGCAGCAGCGAAGATCTGAACACGACACCAGACTACTCAGCAATTCATGTAGCCAATAATAATCGCATAACAAACAAGAATATCGATCATTTTATAGCGAGTTGGAAATGATTTTTTAGAGCATTTTTAGAAGGAAAAAAAAAACCATTAACCAAGTTCTTACTCTATAAAAGGTACTTTTCATCGTTCCACAAGTCATACTATCACTATTACTAGAATCTTTATGGTTTAAAATCCTACTCTTCACCTAAACTTTCAAATATTTCATTTTAGTCCTTCAAATGGGAAAAGTTCAGCTTTACTCCCTAGACTTTGCATAAAAGCTTATAGGTTAAATTACAAATTTAGTCTATAAATTTTAAAAATTGTATCTAATAAATCCCTAAACTTTCAATTTCGTGTCTATTGATCCCTAAGTGTTTAGTAAGTTCTTGAACTTTTAATATAATGTCTGATAGGTCATGGACCTTTTCGACATTTTACGATTGAATTTTGTTTCTATTATAACCTTAAACTTTCAATTGTCTAATAAGTTTGAATTTTAAAAAAAATGTTTAATAGGTCAGAGACCATAAATTTTCAATTCTATCTAATAAAAGTCTAAATTTAAAAATATGTTTAATAGGTTAGAGACAATTAAAATTTCATGAACTTATAAACATTAAGGACTTTTGAGGGACATATTAGACATAACTTAAAAAAGTTGAGAGACTAGACTTGTAATTTGATCAAACTTATTTTAGTCCTTGCTATTAATTTTCTATTAATCATTTTAACAAAAAAAAAATCTGAGTGGACCATTAGCCTATTTTCCAAGTAGATATCAATTCGTACCACTTCTTAAAGCGAAGTGCTAATAAAGGTTATTTTTGTACACAGCAATTCATGAAAACAAAGAACAGGAACACGCATACCTTAGGAGCTCCACTGTGCTGCTTTGGATGTGCACAAAGCGCCCGAGATCGAGAGTCATAGCTACTAGTTTGTTCCTCAATATTTTCTTGTGAAACCTCTTCGAAACCTCGGTGGAAGTTGGTAGGTTGAGGTTTATCTCCTTCCAAGAATTCAGTTCTGGATTTACCTGTCCTTCCAAGATCAGAGGTATAGTCGTGGACAGAAGTTTGCGGGTCCTGGTTCTTTCTTGGAAACTGAGTACCGGCTGCTCGAGCACCAGCTATCACAGCACGTGGTAGCTCAATATTTGCTCCTGAAACCTCTTCAAAACCTCTACAGAAGTTGGTAGATTTAGGTTTATCTCCTCCCAAGAATTCAGTTCTGGATTTACCTGTCCTTCCAAGATCAGAGGTATAGTCGTGGACAGAAGTTTGCGGATCCTGATTCTTTCTTGAAAACTGAGTAGCGGCTGCTCGAGCACCAGCTATCACAGCACTGAGTTTTGATGACTTCTCCCCTTCAAATCCTCCAGTCTCGGGAGAACATGAAGAAACAGATCCAGGCTTCAAGGAGAATGGATCTCGAGGATCTGGAAGTTGAAATTTTACAGGCAAGGGACATGTAACTCGGGTAAGACCTCTGACTGCTGCTTCAAATATCTGAACAGATATAATTTGATTTTAGAACATATGGGGATACAAAAAAGTAACATTAAGAAAAAAAAAACAAAAACAAGTTAGCATGTCTCCACCTTCTTTTCTAGGTTATAAACACGCTGGTAACCTCGCATCTCGAACGGAATCAGCAATTTCTAAAACGGTTAAAAGAAATGCAATCCAGCAAATCAGTACTTTGCTGAAATTTGATTTTATGTTCAAATCAGTAATGCATCAGTATGAAACACGGTACACACCTGTGGTTGTTCACAGAGCCAGCAGAAGTCAGTCTGTGCTTCTAATCTAACCTGCATTCAGATAAAATTGGTTTTTCTTTATTAAAAATGTGGTAACTCAATAAACTAACGTGTTGGTAAGGAAAAAGTAAGCTACCCACCCCTTCAGGTACTTTATCCCAGTTTTTCAGTTCATCGCCCTGAAGACAGCCAACAACTTCAACACACCCTAAATGAGAAGGACAACAGGTGAGAAATTGATATGTTACACATTTAATACACTCTATAGCTCTTGTAGACTAACAATCAGCATTTTTCAATTGGGCTTTAAAAGTTAGACTCAAGCTACATAAGTGGAAGTATAATTCATCTTCACCCAAAAAAATTAAAAGGCGTAAATAAATAATCAAGCATGGGTTTTTGGTTATTAGGAATCTCTAAGACTTTGCATGTTGTGAGAAAATTCCAAAAATTTTAATATCCTAAATAGATGTCCACCAGAAAACTTGAACTCGTACCCCAAAGTCCCTAGTCTAACAGAGATTCTTTTCATATTTACTATATTGGAAAATACAACCATTGTCAACATATATATTAATTTTTAATATCCTAAATATATATCATGCATGCTCATTGCTCAGGATAGACAATGTAAGTGTGCCGATCATGAAGATATGCAGTCATATCGTCCATAAGAGGCTCAAAATCACAGTCAAACGAGTGATGATCATGACAAGTGCTGTAATGTTTATATGTCAAGCTGAAACATATCAAGGCATGCACTTGGAGAGATAATATGGACCAGCAGCATAGACTCTCAGGTTTGTGGAAATCAAGATATCTATCAACATTATTATAACGCTGATTAATAATAAACTTCAGAACTGTAACTTTAACTTTATAGAATGTGATATTTCAGTTCCAGGAGTACTGCAATATAGTTAGGAAAGGGCACCAGAATAACACATCAACCAGTAACATAAGGAATGTGTATCATGAAAAATCATCACATTTAAATACCTAAAAGTCTTGAAACTGGATAATGTTCTGGAAACTTAAGATCAGTAATTCCATCCAAAGCATAAATTTCTCTGTAAAAGTCCTCCATTGCTTTGATTGTAGAATCCTCGGGAACCTTACTTGCAGCATGAATCCAAAGACGGCCTTCAGATATTAAATTGACAAGTTCAGGATTTAGAATAATCCTCACTAATTAAAATTATCACAAAGAAAAGGGAAATAAACTAACAAAGGATACACCAATATAAAAAATAAACAATGGAACTAAAATGAAACACATGCGCACACAAACATTCGATGTCCTACAATGTCCATATTTTTTGTGCCCGCGAGATTCGGCCATTCTTAGCTATTATGTCTGTTAACCCATTTGAGTTTCAAAGTCCTTTTGATTACCCCATTATTTTTAAATTTTCAGTCAACAGGATAAATTATCTATCAATAAGCACAGTTAATGATGATTTTGTTCTTTTAAGAAAAGGAAAAAAGAAGTTAAGCCTATAAAAACATCTTATACCAAAATTTTCCTATTAAAGTTTTCTTTGTTTAGTTTTTTACTTGTACAAAAATCTTGTTACAATTTTAAAAATAAAGACATTTTTTAGAATTTCAAAAAGGTTTTTGAAAAATGTTAGTAAATAAATAATTAGAAAATTAAAGACATAAATGCTACCAACGGATCCCCAAACGATCACAGTTTTTGACATTTTGTTAAGATAATCTCGAATCGGTTAGGGTTTGATACAGAATCAAACAAACGGCAAGCAGTAAAAAGTAACTTCAAACTATGTGGTTCGCCAATTCTGCTTCTCAACTCTGCTTTCCCTTGGCCAATTCGCCAATTCAGCTACAAACCGATTAAACAGAGCTCCGCTCCAGAATCAGAAAGTAGATTTAAATTGGCTATGGGCACATGATTTTGGTACCAAATGACTGAGTTTAAGAAAACGAACCTCTGACAGGCGCAGGCCAGGCTCTGCCCTCAATGCGTTTAATTCCGTAGACCAGAAGAGAAGCCCATGGCTGATGCATAGTCAAACAAGGGTTTGAAAAGTTGCCAGAATTCCTTCCTTTCATCATGTCAATTTTGCAAACAAAATCGTGCCCTAGAATTTCTTTACCCCTTCTGTCTGGTTCCACCAAATCACAACAAAAATTGAGCGCCAAAGTTAATGAAAAACGAATGGCGGGGCGTGATAAAATCAAGTGGGTTCGCGAAAATCTGAAGTACCTCGCAACAACGACGACGCAGAAGAATCGACAGGGAAATTTTCTCAATTTCGAAAATTAAAATGCATCCATGGCTCGCTTTGTTAGTCAGATTTCGAGTGTGATCTCAAATCTCGACGGATTTTCAAATAGATTTGAGTCATTCGGCAGGATTTCATAGAATTTTAATTAAATTATGTATTTAACTTTCTTATATTTTAATTTTTAGTTCATAGATTTAGATTAAAAATCTAAATCAATACATTTTTATTTTTATTATTCTTTTTACTTTTAATATTCAAATAATTTAATTATATTCATTTCTAATCATTCTCATTTCCAAACAATTTAAAATCATTTTCTTGACTTCACTGGTGACTTAAACTCTACCAAACAAAATCTTTTAACTACTGTAAGCAGAGATTCGAAAGTCTATTTTTCTTAGATACATGGAATATAGTAGTTGAACTAGATACCGTTTCTAAAATTTCGTTAAATAATTTAACTTCTATGAGTTAAAATTTAATCTCTAAATTTTTGTATATCATCAAATAATCTTTATAGTTGAAATTTATAATAATTTAGCCCTTATTGTGAAATTTTCATTGATTTAAAGTATTAATGATAACTTGGTTTCTAAAATTCCATCAGATCTCCGATTTTTCTATCATTTGATAAAGTATATAAATCATGATTTCAAGTTTTTAGCATATATTCTAATTTGGTTGAGTTGAGTTAGGGTGTATAAGATTTTTTTTCCCCTTAAAAAACTACTTTTAACTGCACAAGTTGTAAATTTGTGCTAACCCAATGATCCTATCAAAATAATGAACCTACGTACCCTAAATTAATTCAACCATTAAATATTTGTGTTGGGTGATTTTGATTGTTGAAATAACATGTTAAGATAAATGAATGGTGAAATTGTTAGTCATTTATTGCGGTAAAAAATGATTTAAGATAGTTTATAAACTGGCAACCAATATAGAAGTCAAAATTACCAACTTTGTTTGGAAGAACATCATGTATCGGTTAAGTATCCTCCAAGTGCTGATCACCAATAACAACGACTAATAGTTCGAACTATGAGCTCATAATCAAACACCTACGCTCTTCACCTACACACCATGAGGCTAACACTGACTATACATCTTTTTGTTCTAGTAAACCTTTCAAGCTAAATCCCTTGGTTATTATTAGGTGGATGGCTTGTTATTACTTTATTTAAAAGTCCAAGTTTCTCACTTGTTGCTTCGTAGAGATGGTAGGGACATGTTAGCTCTTTAATAATATCAAACTACTAGAATAGATAGACAATATAAACGTAACTAAGCGGTTAAAATATCTTGCTTATTACGAAATTTCAATCTCATTCTCACATTTGTCGTACTAACAGAAATCACTGGAATAAATAGAAAATGGGATATTTTCAAATTTATTCCTTATAACAAATAGGAGATCTATCAACCATACTCATTTTTAAATTTTTTAGCTCAAGGAGTGATATTCAAACCACCAACTTATTAATACTAATACGTGTTTAATCCACTTTTGATATTAGACTTGATCAAGGGTCTTTTTTTTTTTGTTATATGTAAAAAACTTAAAAAAATATATATTTCAATATTATTTTAAAAAAGCAAAAGAGGGGGAGGCGAAGTGAACCACAGAAAAAAATTGTTAAAATACTATTTTAACTCCTATACTTTCGGTTTTAGTTTAATTTGATCCCTATATTTTCAGAATGTCTAGAACTTTAGTTCATTTTTTACCTCTATATTTTTTAAAATGTTCGTTTTAATCCCTATACCTTTGAAATGTGACCATTTTATCTTAATTCATTATATTTATGTTTCAGATCTTTAATATTTTTATATAATATATATTTCTTATTTATTTTATCAATTTTAGAGTAAAACTCGAATGATAAGTTTTGAAAAACGATATACCATTAATAAGTAAAATTCAAATTCTTTTTCGACTTTTAGTTTCAATTCGTTAAATTTATGCTTTAGATGTTACATATACATTTCGAAATTAACATAGATAAATATTATTTAAAATATATATATTATAAAATAAAATCTTATCAATCCTCACCTCCAAATATGGTTTCTGACATGAATATATACTTACTTTTTTCAAAGGTTATGTCATGAATATTGCAAAGACTTGACTACGTAGTTGAATATGTATTTTGCTCCTGAATGAAAATTCTAGATCTGTCACCGTCGATATTGAAGTTGCCTATATTTATCAACATTTTCATAAAATAAAGAATTTAAAATTTCCATCAAAATCGAGATATAAATTTTTAAACAAATTTGATGATAAATTTGGAGGAAAAACAATGAGTAATATTATTTTGAATCTCAAAAAAGGAATCAAAAGCACAAAGTAGAAAGTTTTGAACATTTCAAAAAGAATGGTCCGTTCACGGTGGGACTCGAACCCACAGTCTCCCGCTCCGGAGGCGAGCGCCTTATCCATTAGGCCACGCGAACTGATTTGTTATACAATCATCTAAACTTGTAAATATATTGAAAAACATATTTGAGAGAATATTAGGCGAAATTTTGAAGACAACACTATAAAATTATTGTGAGCGGGAAATTTATTTGTTTATTTTTTTTAAATGAAGGGAAATTTTTATTTTTAACTCATGTGAGAGGTCTAGGATTTTGTAATGAACGGGTCAAGACTTTTGTTAAATCCACCCATCCAGATGAAAAGGTATATATAATATAAATAAATTTTACTTTTCAAACCTCTCCTAAAGTGATTGAAATGGAATAAATAAGTATTACTTTTAAATATAGTATAAAGTTTTTAATTTTACAAAAATAACTTTAAAAGATTAAACTCAAATCAAATGTAATGTAAAATAAAAAAAAGGTCGCATATTTTAAGAAAACGATAGGTTGTGATATTTTTTTAAATACATATTAAATTAACGTTATATAATGCAATTTCTCTTGAAAGTGTCCTTAGATGGTCAATATAATTATAAATGAAGTAAATAACGTTAAATTAAATATGTATTTTTAAAAGGTTGAAATTTTAAAAAAAATAGCCTAACTCAAACCAAATCCAAATTTGAATATTATATTTGAAAAAAACAAAAAATTGTAATATCGTTTTTAATACATATTAAATAACCCATCAGTAAGAATGGAAGAGCTTCAAAGTTTTAATATTCACGGAGATATATTAAATGGGTAAAGATTTACCTTCTTTGTTATTATTGTCATTGAATTTCAAACTACGATAACTAATTCTATCTCAGAAGCATTTGTAACCTTAATTAAATTTCCAAAAAATATTTAAATAACTAGTTGCCCTAATTTTATATTTAAAAAATTACATTTACAACTAAATGAATAATATTAAGAAACGTTACATGTCAAAAACTATCCTAAGTTCTTTAAGCAAGAAAAATTTGACTTAGAACAATCATCTTATCTTATAATCTCCCATATTTTGAAAAGATAAAGAAGATAATTTAAAAATTGAAATCACTAATGTTTGTGAAACAATGAGAGGATCATGGAATTAAAAGATAAAATCCACTTGAACTAGGAAAAGGAAAAGAAAACAGCTATAAAAAGGATTCTTCATAATAATACCATCGTCTTCAACTTCAGTTCGTGTGATTTGATTTCTATGGTTGAGAAGAAAACAATGGCTGATAGTGCTGCAGCCATTGAAGCCAGAGAAAAGAAAATGTATATTTTGAATCAATCGTACTTGATTTTTAGTGATCCGCCCAAAGTTCCGAGGAGGAAGAGGACTCGGGTCGAGTACTGCGACTGCAACTGCGACAGAAAACACCAATTCAAGGCCCCAGATACGGCGGCGATGGGGAAAGGCGATGACCCAGGTGCGGAAGTGCCGGCGGCGATGACGAACGGCGACGACCCTGGTGCGACGGAGGTGGCGGAGATGGTAAATTGCGGCGACCCAGGCGCTGAAATTACAAACGGCGATGTCCCGGGTGCGGCGGAGACGGCGACGATTGTAAACGGCGGCGACCCAGGCGCTGAAATTGCAAACGGCGATGACCCAGGTGCGGCGGAGGCGGTGGCAATGGTGAACGGCGGCGACCCAGGCGCTGAAATTGCAAACGCCGATGACCCAGGTGCGGCGGAGGCGGTGGCAATGGTGAACGGCGGCGACCCAGGCGCTGAAATTGCAAACGCCGATGACCCAGGTGCGGCGATGGTGAATGGCGGCGACCCAGGTGCGGAATTGCCGGCGGCGGGGGGGAATGGCGGTGACCCAGAAATACCGGCGGCGATGAGAGAGCATATAATAGGGATGGGGGGGTACGGAATACAACTGATAATCGAGAAGGTGTTGACGGCGACGGACTTGAGGACGGATCAGGGGCGGCTGTCGCTGCCGCCGAAGAAGCTGCGGGGGGAGTTTCTGACGGCGGCGGAGGAGAGGTTTCTGGTGCGGCGCGGCGGCGAGGGGGAGACGGCGCTGAACTACATAGACACCATAATTTTGGGGCCGGATCTAAGAGAGAGCGCAATCCGGTTCAAGAAGTGGCGAATTGGGGCAAAATACGCCAATTGTTTGATGAATAAATGGAACTCATTTGCCAGAGCTCACCACCTGAAGGCCGGAAACACTGTGCGCCTCTGGACCTTCCGGGTCGATCGAATTCATCCTCAAACTAACACTAACCATTCTGAATTGTGTTTCGCCCTCGATAAGTTCTAACACGACGTCAGGATGGAGATCGAACTTTCAATTTCAAGAGAAGAGTCAGATGTCTTAACCATTGAACTATACTTACGTCGTCAGTAACATGTGACAGTAATGTATCATGTAGGGTTGGTTCGTCTTTTTTTTTTTCTTTTTTAATCTGAGATTGATAATCTTCTGTAAGAATCATTTCATTTGACGTAGATTCGACCATTTTTGTACCTCTTGATTTGAAGTACTTTTTTATTTTCTCAATTGATATAAACTACCGGCTACATTTGTGATGTTGATCATTTTTTCATATAGAGATTATGGTTATTTAATGGATTTTTTATGCTCTAACTTAGGATTTGTAGGATTTATGTATTGAGTGCTTCTGGATAATAAAAGATTTCAAACGTTGAGAACATATTAGTAGGATAGTTGTATAGTACTTTGATTTTTTTTTTTTAAGTTGAAATCCAGCGTGCAGTATTTCATTTATTTTACTTTCTAATAGTTCTCGCCTTAAACTAACATTGATATAAAAGTACACTACTAAATTAATAAAAAATAAATAAATTTGTTATATAAATTCAAATTAGATTGAATAATATTTTACAACATATAAATTACACGATAATTAGTAAGATATAAACATCTTATTAAACGAACCTAACTATCTAAATATTAGACAACAAACCTATAAATATTATTGTCAACCAAATATAGATTCGAGATGCTAGATATCTATTCCATATGTTTTACAAACGACCTTTAAGATGAACTTCTAAATGTAAGATCAGCTCTAGGCCTTGTTTGGTTGAGGATGAAAAATTAATGAAATGAGAGTATAATATTTTTTTTCTCATTCATTTATATTTTTAGTAAATGGTATAATAGAATCAATTGATACGACTCTAATCACCAATCTAAAATATGTAATATCATTCCCCTCTCCTCTGAGATGTGTTATCTCATGATTCTTTTACAGCTTATCGTTCTCATTATTTATTCCGTGGGCCCTATGTCTTTATAATTAGTATTTTTCATTTTTTTTACATTTTATCTATATATCGAGATTTAATTAATTGTTTCACAAATTTATTATTTATGCTACTAATAACTTTTCTTCTAAGTATGTCCATACGATAGACATCTAAGAAGTATTTAATTTGATGTCCTCTTAAAAGCACGAGTTCCTAAAGAGTTCATTCGGCAACATTCTCGTTTTCTATTCTCATTTTCTGTTTCTCAATTATCGTTTTTTATTTATTAGTCTTTTTTTTAATTAAAAGAAAGAAATTAAAACATATCGATAATTATTTATTGCTTATCGTTCTCTATAATTCTAAATAAAAAATAAATTTATATGAAAATTAATTTTAAATTAAATATTCAAAATTTTTATTTTATATGTATTATTTAATATTTATTATGCATTCAATAATGTAGTTATGCTTTGGAAAAATTGGAAGAACATTAAACTTGATATTTTTGTTTTCAGATTGATGTACAGTGGTGGAAACATTTCTAAAAGAAAGTTAGGAACAATAAATATATTTGATTACTGAACGTTATTTCTAAAAACTTAAAATTTCAGGATAGTTTATTAGATTTTGTCATTCGTTTTTATTTTTTATAAAATTTTATTTCATCAAATTTCTTTACTTCTTATGTTTTTAAACTATATTATTAAAATAAATTAGTGTATCTATTAACAAAAAAAAAAACTATTTATATATTATATTATTTTAATGAATTTTCTCTTATTACATATCTATTAGAATTGATATTGTTTAATCCTTTGGTTTATAAATTCTCTTAAATTAATATTATCAATTTAAAAAATCACAAAACCAAGATAAATATTACTCCCCTAAAAAATTTGTTTCCTTTATATGTCATCAATTTTGCAACTGTCTTCTTTTGGGGCCAAAAAAGTTTACGATAAAATTAAAATTATATAGTTAATACTAGTATTTTATAAAAATATCAAATTAATATATTCTAATTTCTAAAGCATAATATTTTAAATAAAGGAAATTAAATTGATAAAAAGACAAAGGAAGTAAATTAATACACAAAAGTAACTAATTATCACTGTATAAATTACATGAACGTTAGTAAGGGTTTTCTGAAATTTCAAATATTACTATAAAACTATTCAAATATTCTTAAATTTTATTACAAAACAAACATGATTATACAAAAAAGTTGAACATTTGTGTTTCCTCTCAAAGCATCTAAAATTTTGGATATCTCAAGATATAGAATATCAAAGATCACTCCATAAAATTGGCCCTAATATATATATATTTTTCATGTTTATGGGTTTTTATTTTTGTTTTTTTTTTTTCATTTCTATTTCCTTAAAATGGTTGAATATTCAATGTGGGATATTATTTAGCAATTAGATATTTACTCTTTGGTGTAACGTAACAAAGAGTTCGCGTGGCCTAATGGATAAGGCGCTCGCCTCCGGAGCGGGAGATTGTGGGTTCGAGTCCCACCGTGAACGAATTTTTTTTTTCCGTATAATAATCAGTTTTTTGATAAATGTTATTTTCTTAGTATATTTTTTGATAAATGTTTCAATTTTTATCTAAAGAGACTTGTTATGAGTTTCGAGTTATCAAAAAGGTTTGCAGTCTAATCTCATTCATTTCATATCCATGTAGTGTCGATAAAGATAAGAGTTTCGTGTCAATCTATTTCTTATTCTGAAAAGTTAAAAAATGATCCTATAATAATACAGAGAAAAAGAAAAAGGGAGATTTGTGATAGATTTTTCCGGGAATAGAATATACGTATGTCGTATATATTCTGCTTTCTTTAGAGCGAATGGGGTGGGTGGGGTGTGATGAATGTTTTGGCAGTTCTTTTTGTTGAAAATGATTGATGAGAGCTTTACCATTTTCCTTCGTCAATCCCTCTATTGTCGTTGTTATTCGCGATTCTTCTCTATCGAACAGGATAAAGGGTGGCTGATTCTTTGAATTTGTCGTTACTTTTGATCAACTTTTCTCTGTAGTTATCTCGCCAGCTCCTCTCTGGGGGTTTTGATCCTTTGTTCCCCTAGAAGCCGCCCATTAGTCATATTTTTTACGTATAAACTTGGCAACTTACCCAAATCCTCACTCTGTTTCTCTTCATCCGAAGAATCCGTGGAGAAGACGAACAGAAATAGTTCTAGAAACAGGTACCCATTTCCATTTCTTTTGGGGTTTAAGATTGTTTTCCAATTTCTATCTGTCATTATGCGAAATGGGTTTCTTGAATTGTGAAAATCAATTTGTTGTCTGAAGTCTGAACTGGGTTTTCCTTTACCTTCTTGTCTCATCAGTTTCTTCCTAAAATGGTGACGAGAATCGTGGATCTTCGTTCAGACACGGTCACCAAGCCAACAGAGGCGATGAGGGCTGCAATGGCGAGCGCCGAGGTTGATGATGATGTGTTGAGAAATGACCCAACTGCCCTCCGTTTGGAAACAGAAATGGCGAAGATCATGGGGAAGGAGGCAGCTCTTTTTGTGCCATCGGGCACCATGGGGAACCTCATTAGTGTTCTTGTCCATTGCGAGGTTAGGGGCTCTGAGGTCATTCTAGGGGATAATTCTCATATTCATATTTATGAAAATGGAGGTATTGCTACCATTGGAGGGGTCCATCCGAGGTCTGTTAAGAATAACAGAGATGGAACTATGGATTTGGATTTGATCGAAGCTGCCATTAGAGACCCAAGAGGAGAGATCGTGTTCCCAACTACGAGGCTTATCTGCTTGGAAAACTCACATGCTAAGTAAGTATTCTAATTTCTTTGTTTACAACCACTGTAATGTTTGTTCTATGGTCTCTCACTCAGTGAGAAGATTCTTCCTCTTGATTGAAGTGCCTAGTAATTTTAAAGTGATATTATATATTCAATATGCTTGTGTTGTGTTGATAGGTCCCTAAACTTTAAAAAGTATATAATAGATCATAGAGCTATTAAACACAAAATTCAAAATTAAAATATGGCACCAGTTAAAGTTCAAGTACCAATGAGATACAATCCTCAAAGTTTTGGGACAAATATAATTTAACCTTTGAATTGCTTTTAAGTATATTTGAATTTTCATCATCAATTATGTAATCGAATACCATGAATATTTTGAAAAGTACTTTAATTGGCTAAATTTCACCATTTCAAAATTATACCACTTGGGATGAATTACTCTAATGATTGGACCTTTTTTTAAATTATCTCCAAGACTTATTATTCGGGTACTTTTCTAAAATGCAGCTGTGGAGGTAGATGCCTCTCTGTGGAGTATACAGACAGGGTTGGCGAATTAGCTAAGAAGCATGGTTTGAAGCTTCACATTGATGGTGCTCGTATTTTCAATGCCTCAGTTGTATGTAGATGACTGAACATCTTATTTCTAATGACAATGGTATTAGAACATTATGCATTATAGTATCTGCTGCATGTTCTGTTAATTAATGCTCAAACTTGAAAAAGTAAAGAGTCAAGTTGCTCTGAAATGATTAGTAAAGATCAACTGGAGAAAGAGTTCCTCCACCTCTTGTTCTATATCAGTTGATGAATAATAAATAATAGAGATATGCCTTTTGGTTTGCCGCTCTGTATAGGCTTGTGAGTAAACTTAGTCCCTAACATCATCCTGTTGCCGAAGATGAACACGTTGATCTGCATTTGATTAGAATGATGTGTGATGAATATGGGTGACCAGAATTATTTATGGCTCGATCATAGAGGTCTGTGGTAAAATATTTAAAGTGAGAAAGATGGAGGTTTTCATGACTAGCTATCACTGAAAACTCTTGAACTAAATTGTTCTTATCATAATTGATTCTTCACCGTTAGATGTGGCTTGTTCTTTCTCTTTGCAATGGTTTGCTACGTAAAATCTGTTTATTCTTATGTTCTTTTCCGTTATTGTCATCTTTATCTTCCTGGCCTAGGGGTAATGCCACTTCACAAGTATAATTTTGCCAATCTCTAGCCTTCAAAGGTCACATTTTCAAGGAGTGGGATCGCGTAGATTTTGTTTACCCTGAAACTTCGTTTAACAATGATCATTAACCTATTGCTTCTGTGTTTCCAGGCACTTTGTGTTCCTGTTGATCGACTTGTCCAAGCAGCTGATTCTGCATCGGTATAATTAACCACCCAACTTTGTTATTCTTAGTCAATTTTATTCTTAAAAACTTCATACCCTTGCTTGTTTGTCCATTTTAAATTACCACCGAATCCAAAAGCTCGAGCAGGGTTTAGGATATATTTAATCTCTTACCGATTTTCTTAAAACTATTCCTTCTTGTCTCCATCTCAAATGTAGAAGCATTTCATTTCATATACATGCTTTTGTTAATTAATCTACCTCAGGTTCTATTGCTCAACCTGTGCTGTACTTAATTTTTGAACTAGGTATGTCTATCAAAGGGTCTGGGAGCTCCTGTTGGCTCTGTTATTGTTGGTTCGAAGAACTTCATTTCCAAGGTATATGGTCAGATTTTGGTCTTTACCTTGACTGCCAATGCTTTCTAACAACTTGTTTGATCAAAACTTACGTGCTTTCGTTCTAGGCAAGACGGCTCAGGAAGACCTTAGGAGGTGGGATGAGACAGGTTGGTGTTCTTTGTGCTGCTGCATTGGTTGCAATACAAGAGAATATTGTAAAGCTTAAGGGAGATCACGAGAAGACTAAGATTTTGGCTGGTAAAGCCTCCTCCCTTGCAACCATATTTTCAGTTCTCCGTTTTGGATTCTTTCACTGCAAACTTATGGACACTGCATTTCCTCTGTTTTTCTTCCTTTTTTCTTTGTTGTTATTGTTGTTGTGAGCTGTACAGATGGATTTAATGGGATCAATGGATTGAAAGTGGGAAGCCATTTGGTTGAAACAAACATAGTGAGTATCTTTTTAATCTATGCTTATGCTTAGATATGGAATTTTCTTCTTCTTCTTCTTTCTTTCAACCTCCTGGATATCAGGAACTATGGTATTACAGATCCATTTGATAACATTAATGAAAATCTGTTTGAAAATGATTCTTTTTTATTTATTTAAATGATGCTTAGTTTGTTTACTGAAAACTTTTCTTGTGTAATTTACTTTGAAATCTGTTTTTAAAATTCTAGGCAAATTTCAAGAACTTGTTTTTGGTTTCTAAAATTTGACTAAGATTTCAAAAGGGGTTTCAGAAAATTGAAAATCATTCTTTCTTCTTGTATGTTGACAGTTATATTTATAATTGCTTTCGAACTTGCCATATATCAGATATATATAGATATAGAAGAAGGCTCAACCATTACAGGGGAAAAACTATGCAAAATTTTGGAAGAACATGGCATACTTGTAATGCCAGAAAGCTCATCAAGGTTCGTTTTTAGCTTTTGGATGTCTTGAAACTTTTGCAGCTTCTCATTCTCGTGTCTATGTGAAACTATAGAGCCTTTTAGAAGCATGTGATGGACACTAACAAAAAAAAAAAAAAGTTAAAGAAGAAAATATTTGAGAAGAAACTAAGTTATAAGCATCAAAACTCTTCACATAATATACACTTGGTTTGCCGCTTTCTCTCGAACTCTATATGTTAATATCCTTTTGTATGTTCAGGATTAGAATTGTTCTGCACCACCAAATTTCAGCAACCGACGTGCAGTACACTTTATCTTGCTTCCAGGTGATCCAATAAAGACATTCTAATCGTGTTTGTGTTTTTTTGGGTTTAAATTCTATTTTGTTCTCTGAACTTTCATGTTTATTTTTATTTTATTTTGGTTATAGACTTTCAAACCTCTTATTTTAGTCTTGAACTTGACATTAAAAATCATTTTAATTCTTGAGGTTAATTTTCTATAAATTTGGTATAAACAGCCCCAAGGGGCGGTCCAAGTTGACAAACGCTTGAGGTCTCTTGATCATACTGGCTTAGACATTTCAAGTTAAAACCTTTTGGTAAGTTTAATACCAAAAATCTTTAATGTCTCTCGGGTTCGAGTCTTGGATAGGTGCGGGTACCCTAGGGTATAGGGAAGCAAAGCTCCGACTCCCAGCTATAAATAAATAAATTTGGTATAAACATGTATTTTGTTCCTTTGTTTGATGGGCATATATGTGTTTAAAGCTATATTAAGCAGAGCAAATTTCAAGTACAAAAATTGATTTTATTTTCTTTAAATGTATAATTAATGGAGTTGAAGAACTAAAACAGAACCTTTGGAAGTTTTGTGACCAAAATGAAGAAAATCACGTAGAAGTTCAGGAACTAAAATATGATTTATTTATATTTTGTTTAAGATAAACTAAACAAATCCTCTCGTTCTATGTCACAGCAAGCAATGGTTGGAGCAATTAACACATGAAAAAAAGCATCAACATGGACGATGTGCTCGAGTCGAGCGTCTTCTCTTTCGATGTAATGTGTCCATGCTTCTGTAAATAGTTTGTTTATCTAATAATACGTAGCAATATCTGTGAAGCATCATGACTATCAGTGAGTCTGTAAAAGAAGATGGTTTTGGACTGGTTAAGAATAATTGATAGTGTGGTTATTTTCATCCTTGGCCTATAGAGTCTTAAGCATAGAAACAAGAGAGTTCATTCAGCACTTTGTCATTTTTACCCTTGAAAAAAAGAAATATTACAAGTGTGATATCTTAATCAATTGAGTTATTAGTTAGCCCATGTTATAAGTTATAAAGACAATTTTTAATATTTTAACACACTTAAAAAGAAAAGAGAGAATTAAAAAAAAAAAAAAAAAGTGGAGTAGGCTTCCTATCTTGATTTGAACTGAGCAACCTAAACATTTTTCTAAAAAAGGACCTAAAACAATAATTGTATTGTTGGTAAAAGAAGATACCTATGTCCATAGGGCACTAATGTTCTTTTTTTAGGGTATTCCCATGTTGTTAGGGCAACCCTACACATCTAGGGTTTGCATTCCCATGCCCAAACTGGTTAGGCTTCCTTCCATATTGATCAAACATATGGAAATGTTGGTACTTTTTTTATTTCTTTTTTTGGTCCTTTTGTAGTTTATAATTAATGCCTCATCATGATGAAGATTTAGTCTCATTATAGGCTTATAGCCCATAGCCATACTAGCCCTTCTAAATATCTTTTTTGCTTTTTAATATATTTTGATCCTTACTCTTTAAAAATTTATCATTTTTGTCATTTTTTGGTTCTTTCATTTTGTTTGTTTCTATCCAAATTTTGAGTTCATATTTTACTTACTAAATTTCTTGAAATGGAGTAATAAATTTGTGTTAAAATGATTTTTGTGGTGTATAAAACTTTTGTTAAAATTTTACAAAAAATAACAAATTGGTCATATTTTAAAGATGCATGAACTAAAACAGATACTTTTAAGGTATAAGCAACAAAATGAACTTAGACTAAAATGAACCAATGAACTTGAAATTACAGAGACTAAAATGAACCAAAATAAAGTGGGGGTGTGAAGAGATGTTATTAGTTTCTTATATCTGATTTTTCGATTAGTGTGACTAAAAACCCACATTTACTATCATTTCTTTCTTTAATCTTATGCGTCGTCCGTGTTCTCTAAAATAATGTTTAGAAGATATTCTTCCAAATAAATATTTAAGTTTGTCAAGTATTATTTTGTGAAGAATATTTTGTTTGATTTTTATCTCAAAAGGTGGGAAAAGCTTTTCTTGATGTTATACGTTTGGTTGGGTGGAAAGAGCTTTTATCTAATTGACAAAGAATTGCAAAAATTTTGATTTATTCCCACTATCACTAGTAATGGTATAATTTCAAGAGGTCAAATTCTAAGTAAGGAGACATTTACATAGATAATCAATTAATGAGTTGATAACTCACTAATTATATCTTCTTTAAAATTGGACGTTTAATTGTCTAAACGGGTATAACTCAACGGTAATTGGTATATATCTCCAACCAACAGATTGATGTTAAGCTTTCAATTTCATCTAATTGAATGAGTACATCGCATAAAATACAACCAACAAACAATAACTACAAAATCAAATAGGTAAAAAAAAAATCCAAATTCAACCAAAAAAGGGAAGAAAAAAAACCCCAAACCTAGCTTAATTCAAGGATATTAAAATTTCAGTACTTATTTAACTTTAGGATTTAATAACTCACAAAAGTAAGTACAAGTAAAAAAATTAAGAGAAAATGTTATGTGAGATGGCGTAGTGACAAGCGCTTGAGACCTTGAAGTATATCAAATTCGTATTAATTTTTTGGTACTTTTACCTACCTCCCAACATATAAATGCAAAAACTTGTATAATTAAGGGGTGGTTTTCTACTCTTCTACTGTTGTTTTCCAAAAATGGAATTTCTTCATTTGAAAAACTACCATATTTCTCAAATGAGTTTAAAAAATATGTTAGACTTAGCCCTAGCCTTGCCTAACATACAACCCTATACTACAAAAGCATAAATCTTTGTACTTTGAACAAATTAAAAAAAGAAAACACCTTGGAAAAACATGCCCTAGACTAGATCATTAGACTAAAATTTAAAAAAAAAAAAAAAGAAAGTGAAAGACACGCGCCAAAGAGTGAGTGGATGACAGACCAAATGTCCTTTTACCAATGGTCACCATCAACTCTTTTCACTGCTAAACTTGTCATGTTATGGCTAATACTGTTCGTCTCTCTCTCTCTCATCCCACTTGACCCACTCTCTCTCTCTCTCTCTCTACAGTGTTTAAACTCTCAGTTTGCTTTCCCTTTTCTCCTGAAAAAGAAAATCCCATTCCTCTCTCTCTCTCTCTGATCTCTTATAATTTTCACTTCCTTCCCATTCCCATAGACTGCAACTCTCTCTTTCTTTCAAAGTTGAAACCTTTTTTCTGCATTCTGATCTCTAATTTGGGTGTCCAACAGAGGAAGGGAAAAAAAAACCCCTTTTGGCAAACCCATATGATTTCACATTCTTCTCTCCAAGCCATGCAAAACCCACTTCCCATTTCTCTGAAAACCCTAAAATAAGAAGTGGGTTTTGAATTTCAACTCCCATTTCTCCCTCCAAACCCTAAATCCAGCAACCCCATCAAGAAAAGCCCAAATCTTGCTTGTTATTTTCTAAAAATAATTGGATTTTTATGGATTTGTTCGCAGAATCTTCATCCAACAACAACAACAACAGTGGCAGCGCCGCGGCGCCATGCTCATCGCCGCCGTCGTCGTCGTCGTCCGGCGCCACGCCGAGCCGGTACGAGAACCAGAAACGGCGGGACTGGAACACGTTCTGCCAGTACCTGCGGAACCACCGGCCGCCGCTGGCGCTGCCGATGTGCAGTGGGGCCCACGTGCTAGAATTCCTCCGGTACTTAGACCAGTTCGGGAAGACCAAAGTCCACAACCAAAACTGCCCGTTCTTCGGCCTGCCCAACCCGCCCGCCCCCTGCCCCTGCCCGCTCCGCCAGGCCTGGGGGAGCCTCGACGCTCTAATCGGGCGCCTCCGCGCCGCCTACGACGAGAACGGCTTCCGCCCCGAATCCAACCCCTTCGGAGCAAGAGCCGTCAGATTATATCTGAGGGAAGTTCGTGATTTTCAGGCCAAAGCTCGTGGCGTTAGCTATGAGAAGAAGAGGAAGAGGCCTAAGCAAAAAATCACTAATTCCACACAAGATCCTCCAACAACAACTCAACAACAATAAAAATAAATAAATTTATATTCAAATTATGTGACCTATTTCTTTTTATCGAGAGCGTTGCAATTGTGGAGGTAGGGATTTGAACTATCGACCTGACTGGGCCTTAAGGAGAAGGTTTAATTTCCTATGCATTCAGGTTTAATTTAATTGTTAATTTAGTTCTCTATATCTCTATCTTAAGAAGGTAAATATTTGTGATTACTATGATGATCTCTTAGACCATGTTTATTTCTCTGTCTCTCTCTGAATTCATATGAGAGAAGTGGATTTTGTGATTAAATTTTGGTGGGTTTTGCTTCATATCCCAATTAATTAAGTGGTTTGGATTTTTCAAAGATCTGTTTTTTACACTTTGTGATATGAATTGAAGTAATTAATGGGAGTATTGAGAAATAAGTATATGGGTTACTCTTGAAACATATGTATATATGAACCAAATTTCATGAATTTTTTATTGCCATTTTTGGTCCTTTTTTGCTTCTGGGTTCTGTGATGGAATATCTAAAAGCTAGGGCTTTCTCTTTCTCTCTCTTTCTCTCATGTTCATGAGGGAAAGAAACAGAACTATTTGGAGTTGATTTGGAAAATGCAACAGGAAATGGAGGAGAAAAACAGTGTACAAAAACTATTTATTAGGGTTCCTTTGGCTTAAAAAGACAATCTTTTTAAAGATCTATCTAAAATTAGGCAAAAGGGCAAAACCCTAGATTAATTTTAATATATGACAGCCATCTCTTGAACATATCATATAATTATTGACGGGGTCAGGAAATTAAAGAGGTATAATATATCCCTATTTGCATGTTGG